>NC_064628.1:452201519-452503519 GCF_023864275.1 Schistocerca cancellata | reverse complement strand
TTCTCCAACATCCTGGCCTTATAAAAATATTTGTAAAAGATTTACTTCTGTCCCTGCGAGCCCACACAGTCGTCCAAAATTTTCTTGCGAAGAAGAGTGAAGGATCTCCTCTCCTCCATTACTTAAGGATCCGTCAGCCAATGGCAAAACTGCCTGACTCACTACCGCGGATAATAATTGAAAAACCGCTGCTTGCGCTTCCAGTTTCTCAGCCACAAAACCTCTTTATCGTGCTGCATGTCTTTTACTGATAGTCTACGAGTGCTCAGGATAATCGGCAAGACAGTGTTCTGGAACCTACCAAATTGATCACACGTTTTTATTCGTTTTCCCGAAGCTTCAACTCTCCGATCTTCCCGCATCCTACGACTTAGCTAAATACAGCCTTTGCATGGAAATAATCTTCTCCTGACGAGTCCGTATTGATGAGGCCTCTTTTCGATCTTGATCGACCATGTGGAGATCAGCAGCGCAATTTATGAGAGCGTGAAACCTCAACGTCTGCTCTCTGGCAGGTTGTGGTACCTTCCAACAATTCCACCCTCTCCCAGATTACACCCGTAAGGAGAAACAGACGACCATTATTTTGACCATAATGACGACTCGCTTCTCCTAAGCCCTAAGCAGCTACTGGGACAACTCTGCCCTGTTGCTGTACTCGGAATCCCCCTTTTTCCGCAGTTCATACTGAAGTTTTTTCTTTTCTCGAGTCACACAGTCCAAGAACACCTCAAGCTCCCATGGTAAATCCTGCAACAATATACATTTAAAAGTAGTTTTGCACTGAAGGAAAGGGAGATCACTACATTAACTAGCTCCCCCACTGCTTCTTGCTCAGTACCAAGTATATCGCAACCACGCTGTGGGCAATCACTTGAAACCAATCCCCCTTTTGAGCCCAGAAGAGACAAGTGCGAAACAATGCCTTGGAGCTGGTAGTCTGGGACACACAGGTCTGGACGCTTTCCAGTTAAAAGATTGATTTGACAATCAGGGTTGTACACAGCTTGTTACTCAGCAATATAATCTCCTAAGAATCTTGGTGGATAGATAATGGCTCTGAGCACTATGCGACTTAACTTCTGAGGTCATCAGTCGCCTAGAACTTAGACCTAATTGAACCTAACTAACTTAAGGACATCACACACATCCATGCCAGAGGCAGGATTCGAACCTGCGACCGTAGCAGTCGCTCGGTTTCAGACTGTAGCGCCTAGAACCGCACGGCCACTCCGGCCGACGATGGATAGATAGCTTACGGGCATGAGCCCACCTGAAAATATACCATAACCTTTACGAAACAAATTATCCAACGGGCAATCGGTCACTTGAAAATACTAAGCGGGCTTATGATTAAAAATACTCATGAAACAGCGATGAACTACGAGCACTAGTTAATTAAAAAAAACACAGAGTGAAGATAAGTGGGCGGTAGCCCAGTTTTGAAATTAGATTAACAGCACGTAAACAGCTTACAGACATTACTGAAACAGTTAAATTCGTTATTAACGGTTTTAAAACAATTAGTTCCTAAGAGCAATAAATCATTTAAAAACGCAGAATAAACAGCAGTCACTCAAAATCTCAGGCGATAGGCCCCTTTTGAAAATTAGATTAGCAACAAATAAATAGCTCATGGGGTCTAGCCCATTCCAACATAGTTAAGTTTGTTATTCAAATGACGCACTATTGCCCATTTTTGCATTAATTCCAGTAATCACGAGGTCATGGAAAAATGAAGTTACTCAGAATGTAAGGCGATAGGCCCCACCTGAAAATCAGATTAGCAACAAGTAGACAGCTCATGGCACTAGTCCACATCACAACACTGAGTACAGCAAGATGCGAACCAAGAGAACGACGCTGGAAGGCTTCAGGGTTATGAGGGAAACCTTACAGAAACGGTGGCTCAACCAGGGCCCTTATACAGACTCAACACCTAAAGGTACATCTTTCATACAATCATTCTGTCTGCTCATCACAACCGGGTGCCGGTTCTTTGCTGGCACCCCTCCAAACTCAATCGCCATCTCAAACAAGCACGGGTCGCTTCAACAGCTCGGGTCTGCTGGCCAGACACTCAAAATCACATACATCAGACAGCGTATCCCTGTCACTAGCAGCTGGACGCCTGTCTTCTCGCCGCGGTCGTTGCCAACACATCTTCGTCCCTCTTCCGCTAATACCGCCTATCTCGTCCGCTTGCGGCATCCCCTTGACTCCTAGCCGACACGCGCTAACCTCTACGGATTCTGGAATCGTTGTTAAATGTCATACTTTCGTAGCACGTTGTGGTTCTAAACTCGCTACAAGTGGTGAGGGTAATTTTGCGTCCTTGTGTCAGAATGGGCTCGAAGCCCCACCTGCGGCTTCTTGGATTCCCTTTGGTGGATACACGAGTAATGTTGAGGGATAGCTGTAGAGAAACAGATGGTGAATATATATACTTCTTTATAAATTCATTCGGTTTAACTTTTCATAACTGGGATTCACAGTCATGTGACATTTCTTGAAAGACATCATGTTTACGGCAGTGACCGTTAAACTTTTTATTTCCACTAGTGCAATTTCGGACTTAGGCCATTATCAAATGCAGATGTTTTGGCTTTAAGCCATGTATACTTTACACAACCTGACACATTTATATGTCGTTGTCATTTGCTGTTATATACATAGCAGCATTACGAATGTATATAACAGCAAATGACAACGACATATAAATCTGTCCGCTTGTATGAAGTAGACTTGGATTAAAGCCAAAACATCTGCACTTGATAATGGCCTAATGCCGAAATTGCAGTAGTATATATAGAAAGTTTAACAGTCACTAGCGTAAACATGATGTCTTTCAAGATCATTCGACTTAGTCAGTAAGTGGCACACTCACCTCTGGAATGGTTTAGTGCCAGCTTGTAATATTCCAGCTTGTAGCAGTAGCTATGTTAGATGCATCGTGTTGTGTACACGTGCTACCGAGAAGGCAGCGCGCTCAGATGGTGTAGCCAACACACCAGGAGCAAAGTTGTCTGTGGCAGCCAAGGCACGCACGTGGCTCTCTAGCGTGCAAGGCACCTAACAATAACAGCTGTTGCTGCACATCATGGTGTTGCCCAGAGCGTAACTATGAACTGATAAGTGTAGAGTGGTATTGGGTGGCACTGGACTCTCAATGCAGATGTTCGTAGGCCATCCATTCATGCCCTGGTCACAGAGCAGAGAAAGTATGTCAGTAATCGGGTGCCGTTGAGACGGCGGCGGATTGTAGATTGCCAAGGGCCTTCACGGACAAGCAGTGGACCCTGGTTAACAGCCCCAGTATGGCAGAGGCTGAGGTGATGTAGTTCCAGTGAAGACTCCAAAGCTGTGGCGGACACACACTGGATGGAGCTAAGGTTTCCAGCTGGCGAACTATGACGAGCTGGACCTGCTTCCCACAGTAGAATTTGCGGAAGGAACGCTATTTCTACGTCGCTTGGAAACATTTGGAACAGATACTGATGCCTAGGATCTGCTGGCTTTCAGGCAGCAGTTGATCACTGTTCCAGACAGGGCCGATGGCTCGCAGAAGTGGACAGCATGAAAGCGGCGGTTTCTGCTGAGGTTTCTGTGTAGGCTTGGGCGTTGGCAGCTGGCATTCTGTGGCTGCGGTCTAATTTTTATTTACGGTTATGGACTGTTTTCCATACTGGCACAGTTTTATGGCAAGAAATACGCTCCTAAGAAAAATTAGGCCTCTGAATTCCTTTTTAAAGCTGTCTGCAACATAAGCATTTATTCACTTACAAGTATTTACACTTTGGTATCCCCTTCTTCATCCACAGCGACTCTGTTTACACTCTCTCATAACCACTGAATCTGTAGGTTCTCGATTGCACTATCTTCATCTCTCACTTCCAGTCGTGTTAGCAGCTGTGTCCTTTCAAATAGAATCAGGAAAGGGTTCTAATCCACCCACTATTTCCTAGCTAAAATTCGTTTCTCACGCATTCTCATATTTCTCACATCACACAACTCTAATAACTCGATAAAAAATATTATACATAACATTACGTCATATCCGCAATTCACACAGATAATATTACACTCTCTATGGCACTGACATAAAAGACTGGTCAGTCCTTGACCTTTGTGTTTCCCTTTCATTACTAAAGTAGTCTTGATCGCAATGAAGATGTTTTATTTATGGTGCTCGCTTTCATTCTGGAAAGACCATCTTCGTATCATTGGGAATCACAATCGGCGACCCGAGTAGTTTCTGAGCGAAGCTGTAGTGTATGACCGACAGCACAGTCGTCAGCCGATGCGGATCACTGATGATGATTCCCTATGGTCCGAAGGTGGTCTTTCAAAAATGTTCAAATGTATGTGAATTCCTAAGGGACCAAACTGCTAAGGTCATCGGTCCCCGGACTTACACAACCTAAACTCACTTATGCTAAGAACAACACACACACACACACACACCCATGCCCGAGGGAGGACTTGAACCTCCGGCGGGAGGGGCCGCGCAGTCCGTGTCATGATGCCTCAAACCACGCGGCCACTCAGAGCGACTGGTCTTTCAAGGTTGACACTGATCACCATAAGTAAAATATTTTTTTTGCGCTCAAGACTGATTACTTTATTAAAATTATAGTTAGACTGCTGTGCTTTCCAAATATGTCGCCAAGAATTATTAACTTTCTTGTCATTGAGCTATATGTGTACTACTCTGTTACCTTATCACTATGACCGAACAAGTAATGGAAACTGTCTACGAAAGGAAGAAATCAGTAACAGCAGTTCTGTAGTCGTGCTCTCAGTCGCATTGATAGGGGGCAGCTCTATGACCTAATGAAAACAAACTATTGTATCTTCCTAAAAGTTACGTCATCCTCACAGTACAACAATGAATGCACATAATACAGGGTGGAGCAAATACACGTGGTCCAGAGAAGAGTTTTAGGGGATAAAGGAAGGATCAAGGAAATACGGTACTAATCTGACTACAGCAGATGTTGAATGCTACCACCATTCATCTGTTGCCACTTCTGAGCCCTAGTCAGCCAGTTGCTGAAGGCGTACCGAAGCTGGATTGCTGGGGTAGCTGCAGTCTCATCCTAAATGTTTTCTGCAGTTCTTGAAGACTATGAGGTTTCTACGGTACGCCTTAAACTCGAAGGTTCCGCTCACAAAGTAATCGCACGCTGACACATCAGGTGAGCTGGGTGGTCAGTTACGGCTGCGACCAGATTGACCTCTGCTAACAACTCCGTCAAGTGTGAAGATTGAGTAAATCTGCTCCAAGGTTCGACCGTCTATATAGGCAGTTGCTCCATCGTGTTGGAAGTAACGATTGGTCTTTTCCTCCACCGTGAATGCTGGCACAAATGGTTTTAAAATGCTATTTAAGGCACCGAAGTCAGTGTCTGGTGAAAGAAGGTGAACTAGTAATGCGACGTGCAGACACTGCACACCAAACCCTAACCTTCTGATCATGCAATGGTGTTTCGTGGAAATTATGCAGATTCTTCGCTGCCCGAAATATGCGATTCTTTGAGTTGACCACTCAGTTGAAACCAGGCTTCATCAGACATAAAGAACAGATATATGTGCAGGCAGTTCATTGTGATCTCAGTGAACAGCCGCTCATAAAACTGGAGGCGCCGAGGGGCATCTGCCAGTTCTAATGCGCGAGCAGCAGATACTCTATAGGGATGCACACGCAGGTCCATGTATATTCGTCCGCGTGATCGATGTGCGGCAGGCGTCGGGTTGATTAGCCACGACTGTCAAGCATTTCATGGTGAGCTGAAGTCACATTTTTCTGTGTACGGGCACGTTTCGGTATTTTCTTTTTTTCTTTCTTTTTTATTTATTTAATTTTGTTTGGCTTGTTCAAAACAGATCGTGTCTGACGCCATTTTCGGCCTACGCGTTGCATGGTATTGTTTGGTGGCACTTTGACACCATTAAACTTCTTAGCAAACAATAGACCACACCGTTTCCACGACTTCGTTGTCACGTAACTTTTCACAATGAACACCTGCTGCTCCACGGTGAGTACCATCGTCTCCTTTGCAGAGCTCCACTCACAATGACACAATTCGCACCAGGCTCTGAACCAGTGTGGATCACATGGCGAGCTTACACGTGGTGTGAGCGTTACGGGGTGTGGTTACATGTGTACATTCACATATACAGATATGCATCGTATCCACTCCTCTGGGCCCTTTTATTTGCCCCACCATGTACTTCCTCAAGAAATTTCACAATAAAACTCCGTATTCAAATTCACGACTACCACTCATTCTATAATGTACAACTAGTCCAGTAGTCTCATTTCACTATTTCCGATACCAACGACCTATTTTCTGAGTCAAAATCGCCTTTTAGCTACACTCCTATGCCTACAACATACCTTCGTAAAACTTCATAAAATTTTCTCTATTAACCTTTATGTTCTCCCATAGCAAATTCCTACACGCATCGTTGCCTGCTACTATGTGCAGTGTATCATGGCAGGCCTGAAGCGTTTTAAATGATGTCTCGAATAGCGATCATCTTGCATCTATGTGGTTCCATAGAATACAACTGCTTTGGGTCCGTGTAGCATAATCTGAGTACAGAAAATCTGCCCATCTGATTCCGTTACGACTCTGAGACCATGTTCCACTTTGTCAGTGCTAAACTATCACTGGTTTCATATACTATATTGCGAAAGACGTTACGTTACAGGTATTCATATATTCCATGTAATATACAGGTATGGTATGTCTAATCCGAAATATCCTCTATTCTGTTATCTCGTCTTCACCATCACCTTCACTTCAAACATTATACTTTTTTTTTTTTTTTTTGCTTGTTACTGAGCCGGTCGCTGTGACCGAGCTGTTCTAGGCTCTTCAGTCTGGGACCGCGCGACCGCTACGGTTGCAGGTTCGAATCCTGCCTCGGGCATAGGTGTGTGTGATGTCCTTAGGTTAGTTAGGTTTAAGTGGTTCTAAGTTCTAGGGGGCTGATGACCTCAGATGTTAAGTCCCATAGTGCTCGGAGCCATTTGAACCATTTGAGCTTGTTACTGAACCCATCGCTTCCGCGTTCTTCTTTGACTTCTTCTCCCAACTGGCTTAAATCTTCTTATCGAGAGAGGTAATTTTTCTCGACTCACTCTTTCGTGGCGTTCATTCCAGTTTCTTGTATTTTATTGATAGTGTTAAATATCTTGCGTTTTTCCCTAGTTTCCAAATTCCGAAATCTATCGGATCTTGTACATCCCTTGGCTCGTTGACAATAACTGAGGTTCAAGCACCACTGCCCAAGGCTGACTTTGTGAATGGAACTGCGTTCTGCGATGCTTGGAAACATCTGGAACAGATATTTGTGCCCAGCAACCGGCTGTTACCACGCAGCAGTTGGACACACCATCCCATACTCAGCTGACGGCGTATGGAGGTAGACAGTACGTAAGCAGCACCTTCTACTAAAGTTGCTATGCAGGCAGAGACGTTGACAGGCCGGCAGGCTGTGGCTGTGGCGTGTTTTCGGTTTTCACACGTGTTTCATGCGGCCACAGCTCTATGCTGTTACGACTTGTTCATGTAACTTTTTTTTGGCCTGGAACATTGTTTTGTTAATATAGGGAGTTGGAGATTTGTTCGTTTTTATTTTTTTATCTTACACATGACGTGAATTTATTCCAATAACTTATTCAAAGGGCAGGCACATGGTGACATCACAGGAGCTTTTTATACAATTATATTCTGATTTTGGATATGGATCACAAACAATTGATCTTCAAAAAGGGGGAGGGAAAGTGATGGCAGCTTCCTTTCTCCAGGTCACGTCGCCACTAGAGATGTGCATCATAGTTCTAGCAGTGCTGCACCTCTACAGTGAGGGAGAGGATCTGTGACTCACAGGATGCGTACCGTTCTGCAGACAGCAATACGTCATCCTAACGAGTCACTGTTGGACGCTAAAATTAACATATAATAAGTTGGAAGAGACAAACAATATTCGAAGACTGTAGGAGGCATTCTCAGAACACCACCATGAGTCTGAGAAGAAAGGGGTGGGATTGCGTTGCTACTACCAACGTTTGTAGGAGCAAATACAGTAAGCGGGGGATTCGTAACTTGTATGTTGCAGCAACGTAAGACAGAGCTGATGGATACAGGTTGCAGGTTGTTGAAAACAGTATTTGGAACCGCAAACACTGACTATATCCAGGAAATGAATGGTGTTCTCGATAGGGGAAGGAAGTAGCAGATGGTAATAAAGCTTTGAGTTGCACAAACTTGGAATGGGGCTTACTGAACAACCCTAGAATGTAGCGAAAGGCAATAGCATAATGTATGAATATCGAGGACATGGCAACTGGCATTATGAACTGTTATCTGAATGATGTATACATCCAGTCAGATTTTTTCAACACCAAGCTAGCGAGACTCTTGTGCTCACTAACGGACAGTTTAGGGGATACTCGAGTAGAGGCAATGGAGCTACATAAGTCCATACAGCATGCTGTGCATGCACAGTTGAGCCATACACTCCCTACACTGTTATCTCCTGAACTTTTCCTCGCTGGCATACATAACATCCAGAAGGAACTACCAGATGAGTTACAGCTGATCACTACGGCGACAAAGCAAACATCGTTTTACTTTATCAGATCAAAACAGCAGGCAACGACACCAACCGTGCTCGACTATACGTGCTGCTCTGAGTTATGGAAGCGAGTACCAACACACTGTATGAGTGTTTTTCAGTCCATCCATTACCCGTAAAATGGGAGACATTTTGGTTCAAATGGCTCCGAGCACTATGGGACTTAACATCTGAGGTCACCAGTCCCCTACACCTAGAAATACTTAAGCCTAACTAAGGACATCACACACATCCATGCCCCAGACAGGATTGGAACCTGCGACCGTAGCAGCAGCGCGGTTCCGGACTGAAGCGCCTAGAACCGCTCGGTCACAACGGCCGGCAAGTAAATGAAAAATGATATGCTCATGTCAGTAGATAAACTCTGCCGTTGCCAGAAAGAGCAGGTAACGATATGCTTGTCACAAGTGGCCCACAGCACCACAGAGGAATGCGAGGTGCAGTTCTTTCTAGGCAAAACAGCAGTGGAAGGATGACAACGGGATATTCAGGCACCACAACTTTACATACAAAGAGCAAGCCAGCCGTACATTAGATGTATTCCATGTACGAACATCAATTGGTGGTTGTAAATTGCTATGAGCAAGGACGTAATGTGACTGGATGTGCAAGTAATTAGTTTGCTAATAACGACAGAGCTTGTGACACTTCAGGAACAACTTTTCATTCTCTGGCTACCATAATTGTGGTTACCACCGTGAATATGACTCAATCTTTGTTGTACTGACCGCATAAACTACTGGAAGTTCTCCTCGCCCAGACCCTCAATGACAACTTGGAACCCGATTTGCTCCATTCGGTAGACGAGCTAACAGCAACTAAAGAAGGAGGTGTTAGTCGCGTACATGATCTATCACATCCAGCAGTTCCGTAATGATTGACGTCGTAGAATCAGCCTATATATCTATTTTAGGCTGAAAGCTGACGATCCACAGTACTTTAGTTGCCCAGTGACTGGGTCAGTCTTAGAGAATAGCTCGATTAATACACTGAAGCGCCAAAGAAACTGGTATAGAAATGAGTATTTAAATACATATACACGTGAACGCAGAATACGCCGCTGCGGTCGGCAACGCCTGTATAAGACAACAAGTGCCCGGCGCAGTTGTTAGGTCGGTTACTGCAGCTACAATGGCAGGTTTTCAAGATTTAAGTGATCTTGAACGTGGTGTTATAGTCGGCGCACGAGCGATGGGAAACAACATCTCCGAGGTGGCGATGAAGTGGGGAGTTTCCCGTACGACCACACACGAGCGTACCGTGAATATGAGGAATCCGGTGAAACATCAAATCTCCGACGTCGCTGCGGTCGGAAAAAGATCCTGCAAGAACGGGACCAACGACGATTGAAGAAAATTGTTCAACGTGACAGAAGTGCAACCCTTACGCAAATTTCTGCAGATTTTAATGCTGGGCAGTCAACAAGTGTCAGCGTGCGAACCATTCAACGAAACATCATCGATATGGGTTCGTGTACCCTTGACGACTGCATGACAAAAGCTGTACGCCTCGCTAGGGCCAGTCAACTCCGACATTCGACTGTTCAAGACTGGAAACATGTTGCCTCGTCGGACGAGTCTCACTTCAAATTGTATCGAGTGGACGGACGTGTACGGTATGGAGACAACCTCATGATCCATGGACGCTGAATGTCAGCAGGGGACTGTTCAAGCGGGTGGAGCCACTACAATGTTGTGGAACGTGCGCGGTTGGAGCGATATGAGACCCCCCTGATACATCTAGATACGCCTCTGACAGGTGTCACGTAAGTAAGCATCCTTTCTGATGACTTTCATCCATTCATTTCCATTGTGCATCCCGGCGGACTTGGGGAAATCCAGCAGGACAATGCGACACACGACTTGTCCAAAACATCTACAGATTGGCCCCCGGAACACTCTTCTGAGTTTAAACACTTCCGCTGGCCATCAAACTCCCCAGATGTAAACATTATTGAGCATCTCCGGGATGCCCTGTAATGAGCTGTTCAGAAGAGATCTCCATCCAGTCATACTAGTCATACTCTTAGGGATTTATGGACAGCCCTGCAGCATTCGTGTTGTAAATTCCCTCGAGCACTACTTCAGAAACTAGTCGAGTCCATCCCACGACGTTTTGCGGCAGTTCTGCGTACCAGTTTTTTGGCTCTTTAGTGTATAAGGGATATATATATATATATATATATATATATATATACAGGGTTCCAGAATGAGATTTTCACTCTGCAGTGGAGTGTGCGCTGATATGAAACTTCCTGGCAGATTAAAACTGTGTGCCCGACCGAGACCCGAACTCGGGACCTTTGCCTTTCGCGGACAAGTGCTCTACCATCTGAGCTACCGAAGCACGACTCACGCCCGGTCCTCACAGCTTTACTTCTGCATCATTCTGGAAACATCCCCCAGGCTGTGGCTAAGCCGTGTCTCCGCAGTATCCTTTCTTTCAGGAGTGCTAGTTCTGCAGGGTTCGCAGGAGAGCTGCTGTAAACTTTGGAAGGTAGGAGACGAGATACTGGCAGAAGTAAAGCTGTGAGGACCGGGCGTGAGTCGTGCTTCGGTAGCTCAGATGGTAGAGCACTGGCCTGCGAAAGGCAAAGGTCCCGAGTTCGAGTCTCGGTCTGGCACACAGTTTTAATCTTCCAGGAAGTTTCATATACAGGGTTAGTCACCTAACATTACCGCTGGATATATTTCGTAAACCACATCAAATACTGACGAATCGATTCCACAGACCGAATGTGAGGAGAGTGGCTAGTGTAATTGGTAAATACAAACAATAAAAAATGCACGGAAGTATGTTTTCTAATACAAATCTACGTTTTTTTTTTTTAAATGGAACCCCGTTAATTTTGTTAGCACATCTGAACATATAAACAAATACGTAATCAGTGCCGTTTGTTGCATTGTAAAATGTTAATTACATCCGGAGATATTGTAACCTAAAGTTGACGCTTGAGTACCGCTCCTCCGCTGTTCGATCGAGTGTATCGGAGAGCACCGAATTACGTAGGGATCCAAAGGGAACGGTGATGGACCTTAGGTACAGAAGAGACTGGAACAGCACATTACGTCCACATGTTAACACTTTTTTATTGGTCTTTTTCACTGACGCACATGTACATTACCATGAGGGGTGAGGTACACGTACACACGTGGTTTCCGTTTTCAATTACGGAGTGGAATAGAGTGTGTCGCAACATGTCAGGCCAATAGATGTTCAATGTGGTGGCCATTATTTGCTGCACAAATTGCAATCTCTGGCGTAATGAATGTCGTACACGCCGCAGTACATCTGGTGTAATGTCGCCGCAGGCTGCCACAATACGTTGTTTCATACCCTCTGGGGTTGTAGGCACATCACGGTACACATTCTCCTTTAACGTACTCCACAGAAAGAAGGCCAGAGGTGTAAGATCAGGAGAACGGGCTGGCCAATTTATGCGTCCTCCACGTCCTATGAAACGCCCGTCGAACATCCTGTCAAGGGTCAGCCTAGTGTTAACTGCGGAATGCGCAGGTGCACCATCATGCTGATACTACATACGTCGACGCGTTTCCAGTGGGACATTTTCGAGCAACGTTGGCAGATCATTTTGTAGAAACGCGATGTATGTTGCAGCTGTTTGGGCCCCTACAACGAAGTGAGGACCAATGAGGTGGTCGCCAATGATTCCGCACCATACATTTACAGTCCACGGTCGCTGTCGCTCTACCTGTCTGAGCCAGCGAGGATTGTCCACGGACCAGTAATGCATGTTCCGTAGATTCACTGCCCAGTGGTTTGTGAAACCCGCTTCATTGGTAAACAGGTAGAACTGCAACGCATTCTCTGTTAATGCCCATTGACAGAATTGCACTCGATGATTAAAGTCATCACCATGTAATTGCTGATGTAGCGACACATGAAACGGGTGAAAGCGGTGACTATGCAGTATGCGCATGACACTGCTTCGACTCAGTCCACCGACTCTCGCAATGTCCCGTGTACTCATGTGTGGGTTCATGGCAACAGCAGCTAACACACCAACAGCACCCGCTTCCCCTGTGACCCGTTTGCGTGCTGCGACCAAACGTGTTGCATACAATTGGCTGTATATGTTTTGCAATGTGCGGCACGTTGGATGCTCCCTGTCCGGGTACCGTTCTGCATACACCCTGCAGGCTTCAGCTGCATTTCGTCGCCCCTCGCCATAGATGAGAATCATCTCCGCCTTTTCAGAGTTCGAATACACCGTGGTTACAGTTCCTACAACACTACACTATCACAGACGTCTGGTAACACGGTGTACTACAGTTGGTCTGCGTGCGGAGACGAATGCAGAATAACAATAGCAGCAAGCGCTACATGCGGACACTGCGACAGCTAGACCAAACCACAACAGTACACTACAGCCACACTCGTAAACACGGTCCTCATAGTAAACATGTCCCTGCAGATGCTGCTCGCCGACCGTGGCACGTGTTTGTTACAACACGCAACTGAACGTCGGAGGTTTCAAGCGTCAACTTTAGGTTACAATAGTTCCGGATGTAATTAACATTTTACAATTCAACAAACGGGACTGATTACTTATTTGTTTATATGTTCAGATGTGCTAACAAAACTAACGTGGTTCAATTGAAAAAAACGTAGGTATGTGTTAAAAAAACATACTTCCGTGCATTTTTGTATGGTTTGTATTAAACAATTACACTAGCCCCTCTCCTCACGTTCGGTCTGTGGAATCGGTTCGTCAATATTTGATGTGATTTACGAAATATATCCAACAGTAACGTTAGGTGACTCACCCTGTATGTGTGTTGTGTGTGTGTGTGTGTGTGTGTGTGTGTACGTGTGTGTGTGTGTGTATTTTAGCCGAAGAGAGAGGCATATTGCACCACGGTTTCAACTTTCGCAGCAGATAAACAAGGTAAACAACTTATCAGTATACATCATCGCATAATGACGAAGAAACCTCAGTTCAGGGGCCGGTGAGGTATTTGTGCGTAATACGCTGTACACGAATTGTGCTGACACCAGGGGAACCACTCCTGAAAAGCGAAATTACTACACATACATGGTAAGCCATGGTTGTGATATTGCTGATGCAGATTAAAGGCTAGGTCAGTGACGTCAGGGTTACCCAATAGCCATGAACTGCACCAAGGATCTGTTGCATCTCAGAAAAGAGAGGTGCTACCATTCCATAAACAATGGAGTATCAAGTTCTTATAAACACAAGGGGTGTTCAGTAAGTAGGGTAACACATTTTTTCCTTGGCAAACTTCGATTGGAAAAACATGGAATTTGTTGTGGGACATCCTCAACTACTCTCACCCTATCCCCTACAGTTTCATGAGGTTTCGATAGATCGCGGTGCTATAGGTAACCTTCGAAATGATATTTATGACAGGTTTGTTCCAAGCATATGACTGTCATTGAACATTTTGGCGGAAAACCATAGTTTCGAAGTTATTAATATGTGTTTGCAGAGTAACTATTGAGACCTGGCAGTAAACAAAATCACTGTGAGTCGTTGAGCGAGGCGTACATCATCATCACAGCAAGGTCGCTCACACGTGTCTGATCACGCGGGAGCCAGCCGGCCGCACACAGCTATAACTTCTGTAATGTTGGAATGTGCGGACTCTTTTGTTCGAGGTGATTGACTGATGACAGTTAAACACCTCGCTGCTCAGCTGTGCGTCTCTGTTGGTAGTGCTAACACACTCGTCCACTAGTTGGGGTACTCAAAAGTGTGTGTCCCTTCTGGTTCCTTGTCATCTAACAGAAGACCATAAAAAGCAACGAAGGGCCATCTGCGTGGAGTTGCTGGCGTTACGAAGCAATACCTGGATAATGGCGAGGTTATTGATGCAGCAAGACGGCGCCTAAGTCGACCAGTAGAGTGGTACCACGCCAAAGTACCCAGTAAGGTGGGGTAAGGCTGTGGAGTTGAACAAAGATTATGCTGAAAAATAAAGTTCTATAGCCAAAAGAATGGGTTATAATATGGTGTATTGGAATGTAGAATAAAACTAATCTGCTTTCGGAAAAACAACGTGTTGCTTCACTTATTGAATGACCGTTGTGCACCAGCCGGTGTGGCCGAGCGGTTCTAGGCGCTTCAGTCTGGAACCGCGCGACCTCTACGGTCGCAGGTTCGAATCCTGCCTCGGGCATGGATGTGTGTGATGTCCTTAGGTTAGTTAGGTTTAAGTAGTTCTAAGTACTAGGGGACTGATGACCTGAGATGTTTAGTCTCATAATGCTCAGAGCCATTTGAACCATTTGACCGTTGTGCTATTCTACATAGACAGAATCAGTTACTGCCAGCTAGTTACGATAGGGAACCTACACCAGCCAACGACTAGAAATGGGTCAACAAGTTGTCTCTGAGAAACGCTGTCTCTACCAGCTGCGCGTCTGCTGTCCGTGCAGAGTCTAAACGCTACTGACTTTATGTCTTCCTGCCAGCGGATCATCTACTGGATAACTTCCATCCACTACCGTCTGCCTATCCCAGGAATAGATAGTTCGTACCTACCAACGTAGCTGCTCACCCATAATAGCCATCACCACTGCGAGCCGCCGCCATCCACCCGTCCGCGCTGGGTTCCACCGTTTCATTCTGCATGCCCGCTGAGTCCCACACCGAGATGTGCGTTCGTATTAGTCAGCGCGGCTGCCTACCTCAGCTGCCGCCCATCGCCATATTTTGCGGCCTACGACAGCCACACCGCTTGAGTGCTGCTCAGGGCGAAGCTTCCCGCTGGCCGTGACAAGAGGTCGCTCACTGATCCAAGCATGTCGACATACGTAAAAGATATTATATGTAAATGCTGTTTCCGTGGTAGGAAGTTGGGCACCTACCTTGTAGCTATCGACCACACTGCTACAGTCATGGCTAGGGTAGTGAATTGCAGGCCTTCCTGACCGCTAGCAGCCCATTACCACAATCCTCTGTAGAGATCATTCACCACCGACCTCTAGAACTGAAATCAGCACACGCTTCTCCATCTCAAGCGTCCAGACTGAATGAGGCCTTCCACCATTTATCATCTGAGGTACTACAGAACTTAATTAGTTAATATACAAATGACGGCATAACAGCTAATCCGTTGATATTCCACGATGTTGATACTTTTCAGTTCAGAGGGCACTAGCTTATAGCTATTTCTACTTGCTGAACCATTGCACGTGTAGTAGTAAACTTCCGTTTGCTGAAAGTTTGTTTGTGTATGTAGGGACGATACCAAAATACGTACCCAGAGTAGAAGAGTTCTGTACACTAATACACAACAACATTCTGGTAAAAGAGCAACTCTATTTTACAACTCATTACATGCTACCCATTGATCAGACTAACGCATACCTGGAGTTTTCCGATACGGAATCACCCCACAAAACTTTGTTGCTCTTATGGACAAGGAGTCAATGCCACGACAGCCTTCGTATGAGGGGCATTCATATGGTTTTATTTACCACATCGATAAATCAAGTTATGTAATTAATTTTCGGTTAGTTTGCAGGTACATGTCAATATTCCTTGTACACAATAAAATTCCAGCATTATAGTACTGTAGCATTACCGTAGAAGATAGCTTAAACTGTCTCCACTTGATGAATGAAATATTAACCCAGTTCAGAAAGGTCGTGACGTCAAACAAATTTTAATCTTTATCGGCTCTTAACAGATAAACCTTGTAAAAGGAAACGCCCTTAACGTACTTTAGCACGGCGGTCCCATTTGACGTCCGTATTGATATGGAGCAGATTATCCGCGCCATTGTGTATATAAACCCTCATTGATATACTGTTTTGCATTTTCTGATTGTTTGAAACGTACGGACTGCCCACGTCGCTGTAAACTATTCGTCATGAAGGGTAAGTCAAAATTATCTTGTAACACAAATTGAAAAGACTAATTCTCTTGACGACTGAAACTTGTAACTCATGAGGGTTCCTTGAAGAAAACCACTTGCTGTCATCTTTGGCTTGTTGTTCGATGGTTACCTTAATCGTACACAGTGGTTTTAGAAGGTGTCGTTCATCTGCATTTAAAGAAAGAGAAACCGCCGTTCAGTTAAGAGCTTCACAGTAGTAAGCGGTGGTCGCATTGCTTCGAACAGAACGCAATTAAGATGTATGTAATAGCACCGTACTATCCACGAAGGTTTCTCCGCTGATGAACCACACGCTTTTATTAGAAACATAATACAGTGCGTATCACGGTAAAGAGTTAATACTGGCAGAGGCGAAAGTGCACGCTAACGGAACACACATCATTACAGAAAACATTTGCGATGTAACTGCGAACTTGTGATTACGAGTTGCCACTGACTACAGTATGATATATTGTCCTTGTTAGCTATCAAGTCCCCATCTAATTCGACTCATATTGGACACGTGATCGTCCCCAGCAATAGAAATGAAATGATTTGATCGTATGGCATTTATTGGCCAGGATATCCCCTTCGGGGTTCTACCGCCGTATTGCAAGTCTTTTTAGTTGGCCACTTCGACGACTTGTGTGTCAATGATAATGAAGGACACACAACACCCAGTCCGCTACCGGGAATCGAACCCGGGTCACCTTGCGTGGTAGGTGGTACCGCTACCGCTGCGCTACGAAGGCGGACAGCAAGAGAAAAAAATTTACATGGTCACGTTACATATTTTGGAGGCAATATGCACCCATCTCGTGCAGCGAGGTACAATTTCTTTGAAATACCTTCGGATCACCTCAAAAGTTTTCCAGATTCTAAAACTCGCTGCTCCAGTTCTCCATCATGAAAATGTGAGTGCGGTACACTTTGCTTCTGATGTGACCCCAGACAGAAACATCGAGAGTATTCGAATCGGGAAATCTCGGGGACGTGTTTTCAGGAGCCTTTCGCCCTATCCACCTTGGGCCATATAAGGCGTTATAAATCGACTTCCATCAGCAAAAAAATGTGCCGGTGCCTCATCATGCGTCCAAGACATCGCCGAAGCCGCGTACGGGGCAGGGGTGACTTTTTTACCCAGTCAGATAAGGACCTCATTTTTCACATATGTTTGTAGTATGACACATCATAGTGAAGTCAGTGGCTACTCGTGACCACAAATTCGCAGTTATCTTGCAGGGGGCATGTCTGCTTACACATCGTGTTTACTAGAGCGATTCTGCTTCTATTATCGCATGCTTTCCTCCGTCTCACTTTTTGATGTTACAATGATACAACCCTTATATATTAGTTGAAGCAGGAATACATATGGCACAAGTTTAGACGATTCGTGGGCAGATGGTACACACAACTTTCCGTATGTAGGGAAATTAACGTTGGTCGTGATAGGAAAATCGTTGACGAACCAATGGTAGCAACGTAGTGGACAGGGAGAAACACCTAACAAAAAGAAAATCGTATAGCTTCCTGGAAATCTTAAAAAGGTTCGTTACTTAGCATCCCCAAGAAAATCCATAGTCAGTATTTCTGGTGTCGATGGGAGCGCGTAAATTTAGGCATACGAACTTGATTCTAATCTTTGTACGACTACCATCGCATTTAATGTTCCTTCGTTAAAAGAACGTGGCTCTTGGATAAATGACAGTGTCGAAATATTTTTCAATCAATTTGTGTATCACAAAGTGTAACACAAATAAGTCTTTTAAACGTATTGCCGCGCAATCGTGTGCCTAAATGCCTAAATCTTTGCTCACTGATTATCACTCCAAGAACGCGTTCCCTATGGTGACGTCAGACCACATCTGACTACCCTTTACTGTTCCAGTGCTGGCTTCTCTCCTGGCTGTGTGCGTGCTGGCAGCCGTGGTGTCGGCGGCCCCCAACTGCCCGCAGTACGACGGCTCCTCGCCCGTCTTCTTCCCTGACGAGAACGACAGCAGCAGCTTCTACGAGTGCAGCAACGGCAGGTCCGTCCACATGGCCTGCCCCACTGGCACCGTCTGGAACTCCAACATCAACACCTGCGACTGGCCCCAGGCCAGGAAGTAGAAGGCACCGGACGATCGGCTCTCTCTCATTCGACATTCCTTGGCATGATGATAAAAACGTGTTCCAATAAGTTTCACAATGTTCTAAAATGTAACAGTTGATTCTGAATAAACAGCAACGACAAAATTAATCATTAATAGCATTAAACAAGGATATTGCCTATACAACATGGTATCCTAAAGACTTGATATACATTTGATGATACTAAAAAAAGCGCTGACGGCAGGCAAAGAGCCGAATATACATACATCAAAAAAAAGTTTTGCGTTACCTCGGTTTGGAGAGTTCCGGAACCTGTACAGAAAATTGGGGTAGAGATCAACATAAACATCATTTCCGCCCTTTTTATTTGCATGAAAACCACACATTGCATGTTGTACCACCATACAGCGACACCTTCAGAGTTGGTGGTCCAGACTGCTGTACACATCGGTACCTCTAATACCCACTAGCACGTCCTCTTGCATTGAATCATGCCTGTATTCGTCGTGGCATACTATCCACAAGTTCATCAAGGCACTGTTGGTCCAGATTGTCCCACTCCTCAACGGCGATTCGGCGTAGTTTCCTCAGAGTGGTTGGTGGGTCTCGTCATCCATAAACAACCCTTTTCAGCCTATCCCAGGCATGTTCGATAGTGTTCATGTCTGGAGGATATGCTGCTCACTCTACTCGAGCAATGTCGTTATCCTGGGTTGGGTTGGGTTGTTTGGGGAAGGTGACCAGACAGAGAGGTCATCGGTCTCATCGGATTAGGGGAGGACGGGGAAGGAAGTATGCCGTGCCCTTTCAAAGGAACTATCCCTTCATTTGCCTGGGACGATTTAGGGAATTCACGGAAAAGCTAAATCGAAATGGCCGGACGCGGGATTGAACCGTCGTTCTCCCGAATGCGAGTCCAGTGTGCTAGCAACTGCGCCACCTCACTCGGTCCGTTATCCTGAAGGGAGTCATTCACAAGATGTGCAAGATGGAGGCGCGAACTGTCGTCTATGAAGACGAATGCATCGCCAATAAGTTACCGATATGGTTGCATTATCGGTCGGAGTATGGCATTCACGTATCGTATAGCCGTTACGGCGCCTTCCATGACCACCAGCGGCGTACGTCGGCCCCACATAATGCCACCTCAAAACGGCAGGGAACCTCCAACTTGCTGCACTCGTTGGACAGTGTGTCTAAGCCGTTCAGTCTGACTGCGTTGCCTCCAAACACGTCTCCGACAATTGTCTGGTTGAAGGCATATGCGACACTTATCGGTGAAGAGAACCTCATATCAATCCTGAGCGGTCCATTCGGCATGTTGTTGAGCCCATCTGTATCGCGCTGCATGGTGTCGTGGTCGCCAAGATGGACCTCACCATATACGTCGGCAGTGAAGTTGAGCATCATGTAGCCCATCGCACACAGTTTGAGTCGTGGCTGTACATGGTGGCGTTGCTTTCAGCGTACGTATATATTAAGCATCATACATTGATTTTTCGCCATCTTGCAGAATATTGGATGTAAAAGATTTCTTCACCGTTGAAAAAACTTTTCGTATCACTAGGAAATAAAGTGAATCTGTGTAGACACCTGATGCCGGAATGTCCGTGCGGTTCTAGGCGCTACAGTCTGGAGCCGAGTGGCTGCTACGGTCGCAGGTTCGAGTCCTGCCTCGGGCATGGATGTGTGAGATGTCCTTAGGTTAGTTAGGTTTAATTAGTTCTAAGTTCTAGGCGACTGATGACCTCAGAAGTTAAGTCGCATAGTGCTCAGAGCCATTTGAACCATTTGATAGGAGTGAACAGTAAGGATTAACGTCTCCTAGATGACATACCGTCGGCACAAGTTCGGACTGGGGAAGGGTGACAAAGAAAATCGGTTGTGGAATTTCCAAAGAAATAATGGTAGCATTTAATGTAGCTTCATCATTCCCGGTTCTAAATATCAGTATTGCATTTAATTACCGATTATCACACTCCTAGCGTCACGAAACTCGTACATGCCGCTGTTACATTCTTAGATGTCATAAAAAACATATTTTCATTAGAGTGTTTATACTTCTACACACATAATTCTCTTTCACCCTTTAGACAACATTCATGGGTGCATTATGTGTTCCCACCTCTCGCAATATAAGGGTACGTCCACCAATATCGGAAATGATCGTTTTTGTGCTCCAGTTGTATGGTGTAGGGAAGTATAACGGTGCATGGACGTACTAACTCTCAAATTTATCAATTGAAGACATAAAGTCTGAAAGTAAGTCCGTGATCATATTTTTGGCACTTTATTTTACAGGTCAGTCTTGGTCACATATTATTTTTTTCTTACATTTCACTATGACCGGTTTCGGCTACTGCCATCTTCAGCTCATAAAATATTCTGATGTAGTATCAACGTCAAACTAAACATGTAGGTACATAGTAAGTGTTGAGCAGTTACGTTCTGTACTGTGTTGTAGCAGTTCTTTTTGTGTACGTCCAACTTTCCTCGTGCTTTCGTCCTTAAGTTTTAAGCACCAGTGTATACGCAGGTACGTCAGCGGATTCAAACAGAACAGAAGTATCTTCCCTTCTACCTTACGAGTAATTATTTAAACCTTGATTATGGCTGCGAACCACAGAAAGTGTTAACAGGTATAGTAAAGCCATTTATATCCCTCTACAGTGTTGGCATCACAGATGTTGTCTGTCAGCCATAACCCTAAGAACAACAGATCATAATGTTAAGAACGGGGAGCAGGTACGAACATACAGGGCTATTCAAAACGAAGTAACACATTTCAGACATTTATTGCTTCCAAACAACAAAAGATAGAAACACGATTCCAGCATTCCTGGACAGAGAAAGGTTCAAATTTTTACGCATTCAGTTTGAGTACCGTGTGTAACACAATATCAAAACGGCGGCTCATTTCCTGCCACACGCTAAGCAGCTGGTACCTCGTTATAGAATTCACATCTTCAATAAGGCAAAGTCGCAGACGTTCAAGAGTGTCAGGCATAGGGAAAATAAAAAAGTGGTCTTCTACACACCCCACTGATATAAATCACAACGTGTGAGGTCTGGAAACCCGGGAGGCCACCTGCGATGAAGCTCATCTTCTGATCTTCCTCTTCCAGTCCATTGTCCTGGAATGTTGTCAGTCAGGTAACGTCGGACGTGCTTAGAGAATTGTAATACTTGCTTTAGTTTTAACTTATTTTTTCTCTTTCTTTTAAAAGTCTGAATTTCTTACTAACAAGCGACCTCCCGTGGCTCTGCGTGGTTAGCATGATGTACAGCGGTTGGACAGAAATTTGGAAACAACAAAGAGCGTGACACATTACTGTACTTAATAGGGTGCAGGAAAATCGTTGGCATTGAAAACAGCTTCAAGTCGTCTCGGAATGGACAAATACACCTACTGTATGGGTTTCAAGGAAATCTTAAACCATTCTTCCTGCAATAGTGGCAGGTGCAGCTAACGATTACGGAGGTGGATAGCGATCATACAACCTCTATCCAAAGCTCACTACAAAGACACAATCATATTGATATCTTATGACTGTGGCGGCCATAGAAGATGTGACAATTCCTCCTCGTGCCCGCGAAACCAGTCCTGGACGATGCGAGCGGGGAAGTCCGCAGCTCGTGGTCGAGTGGCTAGCGTTGCTACCTCTGCATCACTGGGTCCGGAATTCGATTCTTGGCCGGGTTGGGGATTTTCTCTGCCCAGGGACTGGGTGTTTGTGTTATCTTCATCATTTCTTCATCATCTTCATCATCCGTGGCAGTGGCTAGATTGGACTGTGAAAAAAAAATTGGACTGTGAAAAAATCGGGACTTTGTACGGGCACTGATGACCACGCAGTTGAGCACCCCACAGACCAAACATCATCAACATCACCACTGGGGAACAACCAATGTATCGTGGCATGGACATGATTAATCAAAATGCCCACATAATTCTTGCAAGTAATGATAGCTTAGTAACAACGGGGTCAATGGAATACCACGATATGGCTGCCCAAATCACGACCCAAGCACCGCCATGTTTCAAACTTTGGACGTAAACTTGGCCAGAATTTGGAAACATCGTGTATTGAGACTCATCTGACCAAATTGCATTTTTAGATTTCTCTATAGTCCAGATTTTATGGCTACGCAACCACGTTTCTGTTATGGGCATTTGCATCGCTGATGATTCCTTTTGGGATTCCAGTTCGATCTGAGATTGTTTATGGAGCTCGTTTTGGTTTTGACAGTGTTTTCGAACGCTACATTCAGTTCGGCTGCGACTATGCAGCTGTTTTCCTCTTATTTTTTTTATTTTTTTTTCACAGTCCTGTTCATTGAACAATGCAATATAAATCTTCGATATGGTGCCTCTTGAATCAATAAACACTCCGATCCCCTGGTTGCGGCAGCACCACCATACGAGCACAAATAATTTGTCCACGTTCGAATTCACTTTGCTCCGACGAAATGCACTCACAACTACATAGAACACTATTGTGATCGCTATTGACACTTGCAATATAGTGACGATGTTGCACGGGTGCTGTACATGGCCAATTACAACAGCCAACCTGTTGGCTTAGCAACCAAGTACAAATGTATTAGATTTGGTTCCGTACTATAAATTTCTATCTGTGTGTCCCTCTACATCTCCTTCCGAGATATTTTCTAACACTGTCACACAATAAGACCGATACATTCATTTCTTTTTTATACTATAACAGAAAAATAATATGAAAATCATTGGTTCGGCTTTAGCCGTTGCAAGAAATCCCCAGCACTACATTTTAAGTAATGGGGGGGGGGCACAAATACAATTCCAATCTACATATTACAGAACCCTTTTTTGTTACAAAAGAATGCAGATACACTCCCCTTGATGCTACAATGCAGTCTCCAACCTAATACGAAAGGTGTAAACTCTATAAGATATGGAAACAAGACACATAACGATACACAAAGATCGACCTCTGAAAATACGAAGCGGTTTACCTACGCTGCAATGCCAAAGTTGCGTAATACAATTAAAAATACACTAAGCTGGACAATCGACAACTTGGTGAATTCTTCGACCATTTATAGAAAATATTTAAATGTGAACATTAACATGTATCAAATCAGAATATGCTTATGATTATTAGCTGTCAGAAAGTAAAAGATTGTTGCTTGAGCTTTACGCCAGTATATCCCAGAATATTTAATGATTCGACCTCCTATGTAAAAAATAACTTCAAACGTCTGATCACTTTAAAAATGTCTTAAATATTTCCTTTTAAGCGTGTAAGCGAGAAAAAGTGTAGGAAAGATTTAAAATTATGTTTGAAGTTTGTTGGAAGTAGCTAAGTGCTATCGTTATGAAACACTGGATAAATATAGCCTGGGAATTTGCTCTCCATTCAAAGTAAAATCTAGTTTTTCACGCACCTCAATGTTTATGATATCATGTGTCCTAAACTATGAGTCGTACGCTGATAAAACTTCGCAGGTGCATTTAGTAGTATATATAGACACTGTAAGCAAAATATGTTGTGCATAGAATTAGTAATAAAGAAGCAATAAATTAAAACATAATGCATGACTTTGAAGATAAACTATAAGTCATTTTCAGCAAATATAATTTTTCAAGCATCTAAATGTTTCTGATGTCATATCTCCTAAACAATGATTTAATTTAGCAAGTAGATTCAGTGGTATATGTGGATGTTGTTGTTGTTGAGGTCTTCAGTCCTGAGACTGATTTGATGCAGCTCTCCACGCTACTCTATCCTGTGCAAGCTTCTTCATCTCACAGAACCTACTGCAATCTACATCCTTCTGAATCTGCTTAGTGTATTCATCTCTTGGCCTCCCTCTACGATTTTTACCCTCCACGCTGCCCTTCAATACTAAATTTGTGATCCCTTGATGCCTCAGAACATGTCCTACCAACCGATCCCTTCTTCTAGTCAAGTTGTGCCACAAACTCCACTTCTCCCCAATCCTATTCAGTACCTCCTCATTAGTTATGTGATCTACCCATTTAATCTTCAGCATTCTTCTGTAGCACCACATTTCGAAAGCTTCTATTTGTCGTCCATGTTTCACTTCCATACATGACTCCACTCCACACATATATTTTCAGAAACGACTTCCTGACACTTA
Organism: Schistocerca cancellata; assembly: GCF_023864275.1. NCBI lineage: Eukaryota > Metazoa > Arthropoda > Insecta > Orthoptera > Acrididae > Schistocerca > Schistocerca cancellata. The sequence continues at coordinate 452,478,767 of NC_064628.1, read as the reverse complement.
AATATATACCCTATGTTACCAAATTTCTCTTCTTCAGAAACGCTTTCCTTAGCCATTGACAGTCTACATTTTATATCCTCTCTACTTCGACCATCATCAGTTATTTTGCTCCCCAAATAGCAAAACTCCTTTACTGCTTTAAGTGTCTCATTTCCTAATCTAATTCCCTCAGCATCACCCGACTTAATTCGACTTCATTCAATTATCCTCGTTTTGCTTTTGTTGATGTTCATCTTAAATCCTCCTTTTAAGACATTGTCCATTCCGTTCAACTGCTCTTCCAAGTCCTTTGGTGTCTCTAACAGAATTACAATGTCATCGGCGAACCTCAAAGTTTTTCTTCTTCCTCATGGATTTTAATACCTACTCCGAATTGATCTTTTGTTTCCTTTACTGCCTGCTCAATATACAGATTGAATAACATCGGGGAGAGGCTACAACCCTGTCTCACTCCTTTCCCAACCACTGCTTCCCTTTCATGTCCCTCGACTCTTATAACTGCCATCTGGTTTCTGTACAAATTGTAATTAGCCTTTCGCTCCCTGTATTTTACTCCTGCCACCTTTAGAATTTGAAAGAGAGTATTGCAGTCAACATTTTCAAAAGCTTTCTCTAAGTCTACAAATGCTAGAAACGTAGGTTTGCCTTTTCTTAATCTAGCTTCCAAAATAAGTCGTAGGGTCACTATTGCCTCACGTGTCCCCATATTTCTACGGAATCCAAACTGATCTTCCCCAAGGTCGGCTTCTACCAGTTTTTCCATTCGTCTGTAAAGAATTCGTGTTAGTGTCTTGCAGCCGTGACTTATTAAACTGATAGGTCGGTAATTTTCACATCTGTCAACGCCTGCTCTCTTTGGGATTGGAATTATTATATTCTTCTTGAAGTCTGAGGGTATTTCGCCTGTCTCATACATTTTGCTCACCAGATGGTAGAGTGTTGTCAGGACTTGCTCTCCCAAGGCTGTCAGTAGTTCTAATGGAATGTTGTCTACTCCCGGGGATATTGTCTGAAAACTGCGTCACGTATAGTGTTGGTAATGAAGAAGTAATAAATTTGTACGTCATGCCTGATGTCAAAGGTTGACTGCATCAACAGCTGAAATATAGCAAGGAATAAACTTGTTGATTCATCATTTTGCTGGGAGGAAGGGAGAGGGTGGTGCCAAAAAGAATAAGTTGGTTAAAAGTTTGAAATTGTGCGGCATATTTGTTGGATCTCGCTCAATTACTGGATGAATCAAGCCAGGGTATTTGGGAGCCGTCAGTTACGAGCCCTTAGACAAACACACAGTTTCTTATGGCAATATTTTTCTTATGGTATTTAACCTTTAACCTAAAATTATACTTCTCAATGAGTAGATTATAGCAGCATTTCAATTTTAAATTCGTTCAGTTCTTATGCGAAACATGTTTGTTGCTCCTACGCCGCAGCTGGTATCAAACTCCGCGTTTCGAGGCAGAGCTTTAGTAATATGTATACAGCGTAGTAACAAATATTACGAATACAGCAGCACAGTTGGCCCGTTGCCTGCCGTCAGTACAATATCATTAAATGTTTGATGTCTTAGGGTACCATGTTGTATAGAATTTTGCAAAATCCTTCTTTAATGCTGTTAAAAAATAATTTTGTCGTTGCTGTTTATTCAAAATCAACTGTTACATTATAGAACATTGTGAAAGCTATTGTAGTACATTTTCATCATCATGCCAAGTAATGTCGAATGAGAGAGAGCCGATCGTCCGGTGCCTTCTACTTCCTGGACTGTGGCCAGTCGCAGGTGTTGATGTTGGAGTTCCAGACGGTGCCAGTGGGGCAGGCCATGTGGACGGACCTGCCGTTGCTGCACTCGTAGAAACTGCTGCTGTCGTTCTCGTCAGGGAAGAAGACGGGCGTGGAGCCGTCGTACTGCGGGCAGTTGGGGGCCGCCGACACCACGGCTGCCAGCACGCACACAGCCAGGAGAGAAGCCAGCACTGGAACAGTAAGGGTAAGGGTACTCGTAATCGGAATGACAGTCAGTCAGCAAAGATTAACACGCAATACAAATACGTTTAAGATTTTAGAAACTTATTAAAAGAGTCTCGACAGCAATAGATCATTTATTTACAACGGTTACTAGTTTTGCTCAGAATGCGACCATCTTCAAACCATTTACACCAAGATGGTAGGCCGCTTATTGCGGTCGAGATTTGTTTTTAATCCATTTCGAAAGCACTTTCAGACGGAACGTGTGACGGTACGTCACATAAATGGACATTTGGAGAAAGGGAAAGGAATTTTTTGTTGTGTGACTTGTGAATTATGCCGGCCGCGGTGGGCTCGCGGTTCTACGCGCTCAGTCCGGAGCCGCGCGACTGCTACGGTCGCAGGTTCGAATCCTGCCTCGGGCATGGATGTGTGTGATGTCCTTAGGTTAGTTAGGTTTAAGTAGTTCTAAGTTCTAGGGGACTGATGACCATATATGTTAAGTCCCATAGTGCTCAGAGCCATTTGAACTTTTTTTTTATTATAAATTATTTCAAGACTGCGTACGTGTGCGCGATGTATAAGAAAGATTAAAAAAGTTAAATAATACCACCAAAAATCACGAACTGGGATGTGATATAAAAAAGAAGAACATTCTTTTTATCTGTGTACTGAAAATGAACATGACCAGAGACTATTGCTTTATTGAAAGCGCTCCTGTTTTTGTTTCGTCTAGAGGTAGGCCGCCATTCTAGCGCTGGATAATATTTAATGTAAGTAAAATATACTTGTAATTGTTATTAGAAAGTGTGTATTACTGACTTAGTTGTCACCTCGCATGATTGCAACCGTTAATTATAATTAACAAAATTTTAACAGAACTTCGTAGTGCAGGGAGCTCATCGCCCCTAGCAGGATTTAGTCGCTTGTTACTGTGAAGCTATAAACTGAACAGTGGTTTCTCTTCCTTTAAACATACATGAACAACATGTCTCCAAAGCACTGAGTGGGTTAATGTAACTTCCAGTCAAACAAGAAACCAAAGACGACAGCAAGCTGTTGCCATCGAGAACCCCAGATTTGCATAATTCGTAAATTACGTGATTTAATCGTCAAGAAAACTACGCCTTTCCAACTTATTTTACAAGAGAATTTTTGACTCACCCTTCATGACGAATGGATTACACCGACGAGGTCAGTCCGCTTGATTCAGATAGGGAGAAGATGCAGAACAGTCTACCACCAAGGCTTTATATATACACATTGGCGCGGATAATGTGCGTCATATCAATGTCAACGTCAAACAAGACTGCCACGATAAAGTATGTTAAGGGCGTTCCCTTTTATAAGATTTTGCTTTTTAAGAGCCGACAAAGATAACAATTAGTATGACGCCATAATTTTTGCAAATGCCGGTTTTTGTTCTGAAGTGCTTCTGAAGCAGTTGTTTGACAGCAACTATTCGTAGATTTTGTTAATCACTTGAGTACATGATTCAAAAAATTATTCTCATTTATTAAGTTGTGATTAACACATACTGATTTCTCTTAGCATTTTTGAAACGGAAGTTGAAAAGAAAAACTACTTAAACAGGACCTCTCATGAATCTCAGTCGTCATACAATGGTGATATTGAAATCATGATACCACCAATATAATGAGTTATACTGTTACAATTCGTCGTTAAATATACGTCCCGGTTCACGGTGTCTCAAAATATTTCCGTCCCCTTTCCTTTCCCCCGAATAAATCCCAACCTATTAACCCCGTTCATTCCTGAAACACATTATTTTGCCGTTGATTAAAGTTCCACATGTCATGCTGTATTTCGATTATCGCTCATGTTTCATTGTAGTTCACTGTGAGTCAAAAAATTCTTGATAATCTTTATGTGTTAATGTTTTCCGAGTAATAGGATACAGTTAACTTTCATAACGTAACTGTGCCACTAAATGCTTTCTTTGGGAGCAACCGTATAGGTATGGAATTCAAAAAAATAAGCTTCTTGAATGGTAACGATAATACTGAGCCGCATGTCACTGAGTCATGCAGTAAACTGGGAGTAATTATCCAAGAAAGAGAAACCTCTTTCAAAGTCTAGCAGTAATTTTTAGGCAGTTTACCAGAAACACCCAAAATCTTCTTATGTATTCAGTATTACAATAATGTAATGGACAGCAATAGGACAGAAATAAAAAAGTCATAGATCTTCTCTTCTGTACATTGGTGTCGTATTGTATTAGTATTAGAGGAACGGTATGCTTTAAGCATCCTTTGACTAGCAGCGGTATTCTCTAGCCATAAATTTCCTGTGTTATCTGCAAAGAAGGGAAAGGAGAAAGATGGAAGGTGTATATAAAGGGTCTTGAGGATAATATTACAGAAATGGAAGAGAATGTAGTTGAAGATGAAATAGGACATACGACACTGCGTGAAGAGTTTGACAGAGCACTGAAAGACCTGAGTCGAAACAAGGCCCCGTGAGTAGACAACATTCCATTAGGACTACTGACAGCCTTGGGAGAGCCAGGCCTAACAAAACTCTACCATCTGGTGAGCAGGCTGTATGAGACCCGCGAAATACCCTCAGACTTCAAGAAGAATATAATAATTCCAATCCCAAAGAAAGCATGTGTTACCAGTTATGAAAATTATCGAATTATCAGTTTAATAAGCCACGGCTACAAAATACTAACACGAATTACTTACAGACGAATGGAAAAACTGGTAGAAGCTGACCTGGGGGAAGATCAGTTTGGATTCCGTAGAAATGTTGGAACACGTGAGGCAATACTGACCCTACGACTTATCTTAGAAAATAGATTAAGGAAAGGCAAACCTCCGTTTCTACCATTTGTAGACTTAGAGAAAGTTTTTGACAATGTTGACTGCAATACTCTCTTTCAAATTCTGAAGGTGGCAGGGGTAAAGTACAGGGAGCGAAAGGCTATTTACAAATTGTACAGATATCAGATGGCAGTTATAATAGTCCAGGAGCATGTAAGGGAAGCAGTGGTTGGGAAAGGAAGTAAGACAGGGTTGTAGCCTATCCTCGATGTTATTCAATCTGTATATTGAGCAAGCAGTAAAGGAAACAAAAGAAAAATTCGGAGTTGGAATTAAAATCCATGGTGAAGAAATAAAAAATTTGAGGTTCGCCGATGACATTGTAATTCTACCAGAGACAGCAAAGGACCTGGAAGAGCAGCTGAACGGAATGGACAGTGTCTTGAAAGGAAGATATAAGATGAACATCAACAAAAGCAAAACGAGGATAATTGAATGTAGTCGAATTAACTCGGGTGATGCTGCGGGAATTAGATTAGGAAATGAGACGCTTAAAGTAGTAAACGAGTTTTGCTATTTGGGGAGCAAAATAACTGACGATGGTCGAAGTAGAGAGGATATAAAACGTAGACTGGCAATGGTAAAGAAAGCGTTTCTGAAGAAGAGAAATTTGTTAACATCGAGTATATATTTAAGTGTTAGGAAGTCGTTTCCGAAAGTTTAGCCATGGAAGTGAAACATGGACGATAAATAGTTTAGACAAGAAGAGAATAGAAGCTTTCGAAATGTGGTGCTACAGAAGAATGCTGAAGATTAGATGAGTAGATCACATACCTAACGAGGAGGTATTGAACGGGGAAAGAGAAATTTGTGGCACAACTTGACTAGAAGAAGGGATCGGTTGGTAGGGCATATTCTGAGACATCAAGGGATCACAAATTTAGTATTGGAGGGCAGCGTGGAGGGTAAAAATCGTAGAGGGAGACCAAGAGATGAATACACTAAGCAGATTCAGAAGGATGTAGGTTGCAGTAGGTACTGGGAGATGAAGAAGCTTGCACAGGATAGAGTAGCATGGAGAGCTGCATCAAACCAGTCTCAGGACTGAAGACCACAACAACAACAACAACAGCTGCACTAAGCGTTATGTCTTAATCAATGTAGTTACTGTGGCTCGTTATGTTAGGACCTTGTTTGTTGGCATTTCTCCTCGAATACTGAGTGTTATTTCTCCAGTTTGGTTAGGAGAGAGTTAGCACAGGTACCACGTTTCACCTTATTGCCTAAATTGTAATGTGTGAGGCCTTCTGAGAATGTATTGATGACTGATTGTGAACGCCATGTAGTCAGAATAGAGACTCGAAAGAATCAAACTTCTGAACAAAGTTTAAAAAATTTATAAGATGTAAAGTTCTCTGTGTGTCTTTCCCACGACGGTCTACGATCTAAATAAAGACTAGAAATTTGACCGAAGACTTAATTAGCATTTAAATAGTCCACATTGTGTAGATGCTCACATGGAAGTAAAACTGATAATAATTTTACTACATTAGGCCCACTGATATTGTCCAGTTCGAGCAGAAAATCGAACCTTAAAGTCAAGTTGTGTTACGTCAATCATCGAGACGACCCCCGAATCATATAGTAACACTTTTCCAGGTATTTCTTGTGGGAAGTACCGAAACTGATGACAGATGAGTTTTGCTATAGAGAGAAAAAGTTGAAAATCAAGCCGGCCAGTGTGGCCACGCGGTTAAAGGCGCTTCAGTCTGGAACCGCGCGACCGCTACGGTCGCAGGTTCGAATCCTGCCTCGGGCATGGATGTGTGTGATGTCCTTAGGTTAGTTAGGTTTAAGTAGTTCTAAGTTCTAGGGGACTGATGACCTCAGATGTTAAGTCGCATAGTGCTCAGAGCCATTTGAACCATTTGAAAATCAAGAAATACGGAAAAGTTATTAGCACAGCTGCAGCATGCTGCAAATTTCCGGCTCTCTACTCTCCCATTACACGAGAGGAAATTGCATTGGCCGCCTCTGACATTTGAAAAGTGCACTGCCCTGGGCTATTACTTCATTAGTTGTCCGAACTGAATTACGGGCCGTAATAGCAGGTGCAGTTGGTCGATATCCATATGATTTTTGCCTTACAATACCCACACAAATGTGCCTTAGGAAAGTGGTACTGTTAGATACCGAGTCCCACTTACGTCATACTCTCTGTGATTTGTGTGTGTGACTTCTAACGCAGTGTTTGCGCAGTATGTGTAATTTGTGTATCGCCAGCTAGCCGCTTTCACCTCGAAACCATTTTCATTTGTTTTCATGAGTAAAGTGACGAAGCAAACAGGCAAAAATGATTTTAAATATCATATTATTAGGGAATACGAAAGAAAATGAGCTCCAGTTGTACATAGATAACCAAAGCGTCATAACTGCACGCGAGTGGAAGATTGTCTGTCCCAGACAAGCTTCAAGATAGGGAATAAAAACAGAGATTTAGTTCAAATTTTATTACAAAAATATATTTCCTTCTGCTTGTTATATTTACCTACTAGCTAAAAAGGAAATTAGTGGAACCCCAATGGATCCTTGTGTAATAAAGCACTTTTAATTCCGTTGCGCTCAAGTGAAGCCAACCCTTGACAATTACTTGCATGTAACATCTCATCTGTATGCCACTAACTACACAAAACTACAGCATAGTAACATGGAGATAAATGTTCTCTGCAGCAGCTCACATACATAAGTGACTTCTTTTATTCAGTACACTTTTGACCTCGGCTTTCCCTCTTAGCTAGTTAGTTCTTCCTCCCAAGACGATCATTTCGCTTATCGTCTTCGCAAACCACAGGCAACCATTTTCTTAAGGACATTTGTCTACCGTAAAATCTCTTTGACATAAACACTGAACTTGTAAACCGCTATAGTTACGAGCCATTTGAGCTCACTTCTATCTATTGACTACCAGGAGAGCGAACTCGTCTATGAACCTTATGCGTTGTTCCTGCAGAAACAGACACCTTACTGTGCGCTTTCAGTGAAGTAAGACTGCCTATAACCGATTTTCTAACGACTAATGCTGCTGTAAAAACAAATAACGATGCCATTTCTTTTTGGAAAAGACATTAAAGCTTTGTAAAAATAATCTTTGCTCTTTTATTACTCGATGTTTCAAGCTAATGAAACCAGTCATTCGACGCTGATGTTCAATAAGATTAATGCAATGGTTAGGCCCCACGTAGCAATTGTTTCCGTTTGCGGCCTCGTATATCCCAGTGGCATGTTTTAAATTTTTGTAGGTTTCGTTTCGTTGTCGTCTTCTTTTTTGCCTTATTATTATAAACGAAAAATTTGACAGCGATATGTTATTACATCACAACCCCTTGAATCCTTCAGTACACGACCAAGATTGGTATTTTAATTTATCGGCTTTTCCGGTCTGATCTGAGAATATCAGACAACAGACAAATAATAATAGATAATGATATCAGTATGTGACCAGAGCATAAATTCTAATGGTGCTTGGTACAAACTTTGGGCACTTGACAATGACTTCTTGCGTAAGGTCCGTTTATTGTAAGTTTGACCGTTAGTGACTCTTCTGAAAATATTTCTTTATCGGACTTCGTAGACTGAATAATTCCAAAGCATTGGCTCGTGCTGCGTCATTCATTAGATTTGTAACACGGAACCTTTAGCCATGCCAAGACGCCGTTTAACTGGACCAATAGCTTGCAACATAAATGAAACACAAAATTAAATAATATCATTAAATTCACAAAATATTACATTAAATTAAATTACATAGCCACTTACATTAATCCTGTTGCTGTGTGTAACTATGAGTACGCCTAGTGAGATTGCGTCTCAGTAAAATAGTAATAGTAATATTGGCGGTGAGCCAAATAATTATCTGATGACTGTTATTATAGGTTATCTGTCTTTAGCTGACTGCAATGTAGTTTAAAAGAATTACAGTAGACGCGTTTCGCTTTTATTTATATATTATCTTCTGTGGCATTCAGCCGGCCGGTGTGGCCGAGCGGTTCTAGGCGCTACAGTCTGGAACTGCGCGACCGCTACGGTCGCAGGTTCGAATCGTCCCTCGTGCATGGATGTGTGTGATGTCCTTAGGTTAGTAAGGTTTGAGTAGTTCTAAGTTCTAGGGGACTGATGACCTCAGAAGTTAAGTTCCATAGTGCTCAGAACCATTTGAACCATTTTGTGCCATTCAGTAAATTGGATACATACGTTTTTACATTTATTTTTTTATTCTTTTAGGTTAAAAACATAAAGAAAACGCTGTTTTTGACCTAAAAGAATCAAAAAATAAATGTACAAACGTATGTATCCAATTTACAGAATGCCATAGAATATGCTTTATAAATAAAAGCGAAACGCATCTAGTGTAATTCTTTTTACTTACATTGCAGTCAGCTCAAGACAGATAACCTATACTAACAGTTGTTAACAGTTGCTGCGCCAGATGGCCACACAAACAAACGAATTATCTGATGGCAGATATGCGTCTGATCTGGACCGATACAAGAACAAAAAAAATGCCTTCTTCTAGGCAAGATAACTCAACTGCGTAATTAATCTAATGTTTCAGCGGTTACAAGCCACAATCGAAACAACCGCTTATACTATTAATATCTTAAGTAATTCTTTATTTATATTTTCAACTTATATCTACGTTTTGAAGTATATCAACGCCCATCCTGCAAATGTGCCTTTAAAGTATGATGAACTGTTACGCAATGGTGATTTCCACCCTCCATTTTTGCGCCACTGTTGTACGTGTCTCGCTCGTCTGTACAACTTTGACTTTTTTGTACATCATTGGTCTTAATTTTAACTATAGTCGTGTGTGACCAGCAATTGTAGCTCATTTCAAAAATGTTCAAATGTGTGTGAAATCTTTGTGGACTTAACTGCTAAGGTCATCAGTCTCTAAGCTTACACACTAGTAAACCTAAATTATCCTAAGGCCAAACACACACACCAATGCCCGAAGGAGGACTTAAACCAGCCGCAAAGTCCACGACTGCAGCGGCCTTAGACCGCTCGGCTGATCCCGCGCGGCGTAGCTAATTTGATACGGCAAAACAGTTTGGAATCAGTTCATTATCGTGTTCCACCAGCGCCGACATGGATACAAAGTTAACAGCTCAATGTAACATGTAGTATAGAACTGCAAAAGCAGTTGAAAATTAATGAAAGTAATTTTCGGAGACTTGTCATCAGTTCGCAGCTAGTCTCCAAACGTTATTAGCTACCAACATATGGGTGATCATGATACGAGTCTACAATCAACACAGTTATATCACTGTAGGAAGACATGTGGTGGTCACGAACAGTCTGAGAAGCTTGTAACTGTGTTGCAGAGTAGATTGTGCTGAGAAATAATTGCTAAGAATAAAATTCGACGCATTTCGCCGTTTCCTATTTCAGTAGCATTGAACTTAGTCAGTCACAAATTCAGGTGGTCCGCCATGACAGTGTCGGCAAATATGTTCTTCGCTAGATTTCCTAAAACCGAACAAGAAAGAGATACAGAAACAGGACATGGGGTGGTAGTAAGGATCGAACCCGAGCCAAAGGCTGAGCACTCTCTTGTGCTGTCGTATACGCTATGAGAACACTGACACAATTGTATTTGGCAGGCCGCTTGAATTTGCGCAAGCAATGGCCTAACTGCCTAACTCCGATGCTAATTGACTTGCAAACGGCGCAACGTATTAAATTTTTTTCTTAACTATTATTTCTCGGCAGAGACTACCCTTCTGCTCCCTTACAAGGTGTTTTCGGGCTGCTTCTGACTGTGGTACCTCGTATCGATACCACCACATTGGCGTCAAAGTTGGCAGTCGCAGATAGCGGTAGTATGGGATCTAGCGGAGCCAATGGTACGCGTCCACTGAGCCACAGTTCCAGCGGCTTTGGACTACAAGAGCTCTCAGCAGCCACAGTATAGGACGGCTGGCGGCAACAGACGGCCCACTCTCATTCAGAGCCAAATCGCTGTGTGACGCACGCAGTCACTGGCTAGTCACAGCTACGACACCACCGCTCATGCTTCAGTTCAGGTAGCTTCATCCTCGTTGACATTGAGAGCTCGACTCTATATCTTGCTGCATTATTTGCAATGAGTATTTGTCCCCTTGCAGAAAAACATTTAAGTAAATCTTTTGTTCACTGCATTTTGCTTATTCGCTAATCATTTCTGCTCCTGTCCAGCTTCGCTACAACGACAGTAGATATACCACTCTGTGGCCCACCTCTCCTTACCCCTGCGTACAAAGCTGTACATAACACTGGCTATCTTGTCCTAACTAATAAAAAATGTACTATGTTTTCGACATTTGTAACTCCTGTAATAGGAAAATATTTCATCCTGTAATTTTCTCCGCAGCTCGTGGACTAGTGGTTTGCGTTGCTGCCTGTGGATCACGGAGTGCTGGGTTCGATTCCCACCCGGATCGGGACTTTTATTCGCCCGGGAACTGGATGTTTGTGGTCCTTAACATTTCATCATCATTCGCAGAAAGTGGCGAGACTGGACCCTTGTGCGTCCCACAATCTAAATATCATCATCATCATCGTGTATTTTTAAGTAGGCTTGTACTCTGCATTTAATGCGGAGTTAGATGTCACATACATAAGAAATATAAAAGGTTGTTAGCAAGTATCTCAGGGGTTTCAGAATACAACTCCATGAAAAATCCGAAGACACATAGGAAAGAGATACATATCAGCAGAGAGGCCATCCCACTACGTTTTTAACTCACATTATAGGTGCTGAATGTGGGCACCGTTTCAGACATGACAAACGTTAATCCGTGAGTGCAGTCCATTGCAGTCACTGATCAGAGGTACACACTCCGCTTTAAAACTGCCCACACTTGCCTGTTAGCCATATGTTATCAGCAGAATGGGCAGGCATCATTACTCCCATCCAAGCCAATCTATACCCACCCCAAGCAGACTAAAGGAGTCTTGCCGTCTTCTCGCTGTACTACGCTACATAGCAGTTTATTCTGTACGCCTTCATCGGTAGTGTGATGAACACGGTTTGGAATTTGATGAAAAGTCTTCTTTCACTGAAGTGTCACACGACAAGGCTCAGTGAAACATATATTCGTTATGGGTCATTGCATGTCAGAAAATGGTGGCTTGTATTTGTCCTTTCTTCCTCTTTCGGCGTATTTCGGCCTTATTTCGATATGAACGGTTTTATCTGAAACTTCCCCGTTTTTCGACAAGCACTGGCTATTCTCATACCACCATCAGGTCACCTCTAACACAGGTGTTCGGTAGTAAGAAGAACGATTTCTGAATGTCGAGGTCCTTTGTACAAAAGAACGTGAAGGTGTGTATTATATTGCAACGCCAACTAAAGCATGGTTTTGAAAGTCTTGTTTCTGTAACGTTAAAGTGTTCCAAACAAATATGACCCAGTTTTACCAGTTTAAATATTATTTTAGGAGTGTGTGTGTATTGTGAGCTCACTGAATTCATTCTAAATGGCTAAAATAGTTCATTCTAAATTCCCCAAATGCATTTTAGCAAACACAAAGTTCGTTTATCATATTATGTTAATCTAAACAGTACTTGTCTGAAAGAAGAAACTTTTCTTTCACACTATGTTTCCCTTGCAGTACGTTGCATACCACCAGAATGTGGATTTTAACATTTAGCTGCGCCTTATTTTCCCATTTCAATCAATATTTGCCCTTAAACTGAGAAAAGCTGTGCATTTCTAAACGGCTTCAAGTCCATAACTCTCATTTCCACACACTTGTAAGTCACTAGGTATTTGTCCTCTTTCAAAGTATTTATGGAGTGCGGAAACTGGTAGTCTGATTTACAAACACGTAATAAACTTACGGTTCCTGAATGAGTGTTTAGTAGCATTTTATGCAATTTGCATTGCGAGACATCCACCGATTTATTTGAAGCTGCTACGACATTTCCGATGTTAGACTCGGGTTCTGTTTCGTGACTGTAACATATTCCTCAGTTTTTAATTTCTCCTCTATCTCGTTAAAGTTTGGTTTTTTCACTTTGCTGCTCACACCGTTACGATGAATGAGCTGCAGTGAAAACTATCTACGCGAACATATACCTGGCTAGTCACGCTGCGTTGATGGCGCAACCTGTTAACAGGTGCAGCACGCTGAAAGGGGCCCATGAAGCTAGGCAGGCCTACAGAAATCCAAGCTGACCTGATTTAACCACTGTGCTTCAGTACCCATGTACTCCTGCGTCTCCGTTCCGGCAGGCTCAGCTGCTTTAATGGCTGGAGCGGTAAGGAGAATTCGCTAAGGCCTGACAGCAGACGGTTTTCGAAATATTCCCATTGGGTTGTCTATCTTCAGGCACGAACTAATTTAGCGTGACCGGTGCCATTAGTGGTCAAATACAACAGTGAGTCCTGCAGGCTAGCCTAGCATCTGCTTTCATTTTCAATCAAGGATTTCAGGCGGTGTTCCCATATATTTTTCCTGTATGTCTGCATGTTTTCTGACACATGTGAAGTTACAAGATGAATAGGTCTAGTATGCAAGCATTGCTTTGTGGAGGGCGAGCGCGCGACATGGTGCGCCATTCGCGGAAGCGCGTGGCGCGCCCGCGCGAGATTTGCAACGGTCTGTGGGATGCCTCCTTTGCCGGGCGGCCACGTGGCCCGCAGCTTGGGGCATTGTTTGGTTTTTCGCGCATTACGCGAAAACCATGTAGCTTATGGTGAAGATCTATGCTGCAGTGGATTGTGGTCAGCAATATGCACCTTCTGAAAGATCGATCTCTATTTTAAATCACGAGACGCAAAACTTATAGTAACTTGAAAATTGTTTAATAACACGAATACTGAAAGATTAATGAAAATAGTAAATAAAAACTTACAGGGATGAGCGAGCCCTCATTAAAAACGACTCGTCATAGCGGATCGAGTGCCGTAGTCATATGTTAAGATTCATAAATAATTAAGCTCGTAAAGAGCAATAAACAAAGTTCAATGGGAATTGTTTATAAAATTCAATAGAAAGTTCATGACGTAAAGAACGGCACTATATAATATTTTGGGAGGCATCACACGTATTTTAAACTAGTGAAGTTATACTATACCTTAACATGCAATGGTTTTCATTATTTGCAAATTATTATTAACATTTATCGCCCATAATTAATTAATTATCATTTATATGAAGATTTTTAGCAGCGCAATATGTAGATCGCTATAGATTATGTCTAAAAACAGTGCTATATGCAGTTCTATGTTAAAACTTTGCAGCACAGATGTAAACAAACAAATCTGCGCTAAGTGGCGAAATTTTGCAAAAACTAAAACTTGATTTACGGGCGAGACAATAATCCTAGAAATTAAAGTAACATACTAAATCAGATGTACTTTTTAGCGCGCTTCCGATGGTGTACTTATTTCTGTTGAGGTATGTATGTGTCAAAATTTGTAATATTAACTGGTGAGAATGGTACTTGTTGAACCGGGGGGGGGGGGGGGGTAGACATCCGAGCCTATATAACTGAGCGGCCATCTTCGTCAGTGGTCAGTCGTTGCTCAGGCGTTTTGCGGGTGGGTGGCGAGCGAGCCCTACTTGCGTGTGGTGGGTGGCCCATGTGGTCGTTTAAGTAAGAATTTTTCGCGCCGATTTATTTCGACAAAGACTTTGTTTAATAGTGCAAGTGTGCAAGCAGATATTTCGTGAACTGTAAGTGCTACGATTATTTGTATGAGTACGAATTACGAGGTATACATCGGCGTAAGTGAACATGTGTAGATCTGTGATTTCGCGCCAAAACTGCTAGAACAAAGAGGACAGTGGGACTTGTGGTTCTGTTAGAGTTTATTGAGTAACTTTCGATTATAGCAGCCTATGTTACTGCTGTTGGGGGCTCGGAGTCAAATTATTATTAAAGTAAAACTGTAAACCGTCTCACCAGTGGTAATTTCATTGTGTGAAAGAAAAGCACGACGCCAATAAACAGTGATGATAGAAACTTAATTGAACTGTGTCGTGAAAAATGATTTTGCTATAATAATCCACTAATTTTTGTTCCCTAGCATAAACTGCCCGCATCTCGTGGTCGTGCGGTAGCGTTCTCGCTTCCCACGCCCGGGTTTCCGGGTTCGATTCCCGGCGGGGTCAGGGATTTTCTCTGCCTCGTGATGGCTGGGTGTTGTGTGCTGTCCTTAGGTTAGTTAGGTTTAAGTAGTTCTAAGTTCTAGGGGACTTATGACCGCAGCAGTTGAGTCCCATAGTGCTCAGAGCCATTTGAACCATTTGAACCTAGCATAAACTGTGCTCATGTCTGAGTGAATATTAATTCAAAAACTATAACTAATGTGTGGGTGTGGAACAGTGTACTAATGCGCCAAGTGTGGAAATCATCCCCTGAGACTTACGTGAGGGCCAAAATTTGCACTAACATTTTTAACGAACATTTGTATGTGCACATTCATGTGAACTCTGCAACCGCACTTATTTTCCGCCACGTCGCACACGCCTGACTCCTAGTGAAACTACACAACAGCCCGTATTGAGAATCTAAACTTGCCGACATGTTCTGTCGACTGATATCAGTCATTCTTCTTATGTCTTCTAGTTTTCACGCAGTCCTCTTCTGTTACCCCAGAATTGCTTATGAATAACACTGAAAATAGAGGCTTCATCAGATTATACTGTACTATTAGTCTGACTACTACCTGTATCCCACGTCACGTTCCTCACGTTAATAATAAACAGGTACGTGCCCAGGATATGAGCATAGGCAAACAGCAGGAATCGTGCACCGCCGCTCATGGCAACGCCCTTCCTCCGGCGTGGTATGAGGTGGTAAGGGTGTGTCTGTGTCGTGCAGGTGGTTGTGATGAGTATACGTGCACAGTGTATTGTTGGTTTTGTGTTGGTATGCATGAAAGGAAGAGAGAAGCTAAGACCTGGTGCTGGCATATAGCCTACTCCTCGCGAGAAGCACCAAGCGAGCCACAGGGCCTAACATCCCCATCCGACGGATGTATCACAATCAACAGTGTCACAAGTCTTCACCTCACGAGACACCGTGGGCAGGTTTGGAGCTTAACCCAGGACACTGGCGCAAATACTGATGGTCAGAAACTTCACGCTATCTCGTCTCCTCCCCCTGCGGGCAAAATACTGGACCGAGCGAGGTGGCCCATTGGTTAGCACACTGGACTCGCATTCGGGAGGACGACGGATCAAACCAACGTTCGGCCTTCCTGATTTAGGTTTGCCGTGATTCCCCTAAATCACTCCAGACAAATGCTGGGATGGTTCCTTTGAAAGGACATGGTCGACTTCTTTCCCCATCCTTCCATAATCCGAAAGGATCGATGACCTACACTAACACGATTCGAACTGGCTTACCTGCGAGTCTATCGCCACCGCACAGTCGTGAGGTAGCGGCCTCGGCTACGGATTCCCCATCTCACCGGCTCTGTATTTTAAATGTTGTACGTGAAAATTTGTCGTTTCACGAACTTGTGAAACTTGTTTCCTGGATGTCCATTATTACATTATACAATTTTGAAATGTTTAAAATTAAAGAATAACAAGCCTAACTGCAAGGCAGCTGCAAATTTCCAAAGTCAATGAAAAAATTTAAAAAGGCGGTATGGTGCCTTTCTTAGAGATGACGATTCGCTCTCGCACAGGAACGCGCCGCACACTTCGCTACAATAGTGTCCAGGACAATTGCAGTGTTACCTTGACACGTTTCTGTAAATGTTTATTTGTCATTTTCCATCCACGTTTCTATTAAAGGGAAGGGAATTACCTCCACAGCGTTGAGAGATCGTTTTCTTCACTTGAATGGTGCTTATGGGATGGTGCATTAGCCTCTAACAGATATTTTAATACACTCAATAAATAGTGATTTTAGAATGAAATCGTGTCATTTTGTCCATTAATAGATAGCTCTTAATATCGGAGAGACCAATGACATGCCAGAATGAGATTTTCTCCCTGCAGTGGAGTGTGCGCTGATATGAAACTTCCTGGCAGATTAAAACTATGTGTAGGACCGAGACTCGAACTCGGGACCTTTGATTTTCGCGGGCAACATCCCCTAGGCTGTGGCTAAGCCATGTCTCCGCAATATCCTTTCTTTCAGGAGTGCTAGTCCTGCATAGTTCGCAGGAGAGCTTCTGTAAAGTTTGGAAAGGAGGAGACGAGGTACTGGCGAAAGTAAAGCTGTGATGACAGGGCGTGAGTCGTGCTTGGGTAGCTCAGCTGATAGAGGACTTGCCCGCGAAAGGCAAAGGTCCCGAGTTCGAGTCTCGGTCTGGCACATAGTTTTAATCTGTAAGGAAGTTTCAGCCATGACATGTATTAACGACATGGATAGAATAAACCAACGAGAAGGTGGAAATCTACATCCACGTGGTTCTTCTGCAATTCACACATAACTGCTCAGCACATGGTACAAGCCACCAATCAAGAACTATTTTCCTACTGTTTCACTCTCGAATAGTGCAAGGGAAAATGGAAACCCAAATGCTTTCCTGAGAGCTCTGATTTCTCTTCTTTCGCCATCCCTCCCTATGTGAGTGGAGCCCAAGAAAATATTTTGTCTGTCGGAAGAAAAACTTGTTGATTTCGAGTTATTGAAAATACTTCGCCACAATGTATATCGGCCTTATTTTGATGTCTGTCAACGAAACTGCTATCCCTGTTTTGTGATAACACAAAGCGAGCTTCTCTCTTTGAACCTTTGTCTGTGATTCCTGTGTGGTAAGGATCCTACACTGCGCAGTAGTACTGTGCAAGAGGACGGAAAAGCATAGTATAAGAAATTTCTTGTATAAACTTTTACGCCCAACTGTTCTTCCAGTAACTCTCAGCCTTTGGTTCGTATTGGCTGTTTGGTTGGTTGGTTGATTTTGGGGAGAGGACCAAACAGCGAGGTCATCAGACCCCCTGAATAGGGAAGTATGGGGAAGAACGTCTGCCGTGCCCTTTCAAAGAAACCATTTCGACGTTTGTCTAAAGCGATTTAGAGAAATCACGCTAGACTTAAATCCGTGATCCGAGTCTAGTGTGCTAACCACTTCGCCACCTAGCTCGGTGGTTAGCCTTCCTACCAAAATTTTCTCTATGCTCGAACCAGTTTAAGTTGTCCTTATCTGTAGAACTTTAACATTTAGTTACGTCAGCAATGATTGTCATTTATCATACGATAAAAATTTAAGGTAACTCCATTAATACTAGTGTCAGTGAGCTCTCTTTTTATTGTTCTGTGAAGTCCCTTTTCACGCCACCCATCTGTCCTATCTCAAATATATTGTAATTCATTTTGGCCTATTGGTTTCACTAGTTGCTAAACGACGGCAATAATCTGATAGGTCTGCTCAGATTGTCTCCTATCAGATTTTTTCGTTAAGTCATCAGTCTTCTAAGTGGAATGATGCTGTCCGACACGAACTTTCTGTCAGCGTCAATCTCTTCATCTCACTTACACACAATATCCTCCTTATGTAATCTATATATTCTATACTGTCTTCCTCAACAAATGTGCTACGAGCTAGGTTTCCGTCCGCCAATCTTCCTCTCACTGCTTACCGACGTACTTAGCGAAATGAATGGTGTAACCCAGTGTTTTGTAATGAGAGCACATCCAACCCAGTTTCCCGATATGTTTTGCACTGCGGCGACCAGTAGAGTGAATATACGAAAATGTATTACCCAATGGCGCACAGTGTCAACTTTATACATATAATAAAAATTTATATATGTATATATATTATGCATTCTTTACATATTTTCCCAAACCATTGCCCAGTTTCACTTGGTACACATATACCTTATTGTCTGGAAAGAATTGCTGTGGCGGTAAGAACCATCTAACTATCAAAGGATAGGGGGAATGGAAAATAAGTGTTGCCCATGATGTGCGAATACCCAGACCTTAATCATCTAGAATTTGAGAATTAGTGACTCCCAACAAACTTTGCAAATAATTTCAAACCATTAAGGAACTTTCTCGCTGCCAATCCCTACAAAATGAGAGGAGGAAACAAGTTTATTGCTTACTTCATTTTCGCTGTTCATGCAGCAAGACTGCCGCATCACTCATAACGTTCCAATTTATTATTCCTTTACTACTAACTGAATTCGCTACACATTGTGCAGACAGTGTTCCCCGGTGAGCCTGGTGTGACACCTGGAGGAGGAAGTCGGTCTATCCTGATGGAAGTTATTGACGAGGTTACTATTGCTGTAAGTAACCATGGAACATGTTCCCCGAATAGTGATAGTGTTCATGCAGTGTCACGGGAATTGCCCATCCCACGTCAACAGCACGGAAAGTTTCCCGGTCTGTTTTACACTGGTACCCGTGCAGTACCCAAACGGTGTAGCAACTGAAAGCTCACGATCGGCACACACATTCTGAACTTGCTCCGCGGTGTCTGGCACGAACAGAAATTGATGACATGTGGCCAGGCAATACTCCATACAGTGCCGAGGCACGTTTTACACCACAGGGAGCAGTGACTACACCGAACTGCCGAATTTGGGATACTGTTAAGCCGCGTGTTGTGCATGGAGAGTCATTGCAGTCGCCGTATGTGACTGTGTAATGTGAGTTCACAAGCACCTTTATTCTTGGTCCGTTCTACTTTGAAGAGAATACTCCCAGAAGGCCTGTCAGATGCATCGCGACGTCTACACCTTATTGAGATCTCCTTGTACAGAATATGATTCCTGCTTCGGAAGAGCGCAACTGTGTGGAATCCTTTGTTTTCATGCAAGATGGGGCAACATCTCATGCCATTCGTCCAGTGAAAGATCTGCTTAATGCAAGCTTCCGCGAACATGTTATCTTCAGAGATTTTTCAAATGCGTGGCCCTCAAGATTATGTGATCTGAATCCATATGATATTTGGCTTTGGGGGTATCTGAAAGAACGCGTTTACCACGGCCACTTTCGATCCGTACCTGATCTAAAAGCTAGTAGACAGGAACACATTCCTCAGATTCCACCGGAATTGCTGCGAGCAACTGTCGCAAATGCAGTGTCTCGTCGACGTCTACATTGCTCATTTTGAACAAATAGTATAAGCGTTGGTTAGTAATAAAATCTGTATTATGCCTTTCTCATTTATTTGACCTTTCCCGTGTGTCGTTCCTAATCCATTACATAAGGAAACAACTCCATACTTCTTTCAAGCATTCACAGTGCCAATTGCTCCTGGTAAACACAATTGGGACCAATGTTTTCCCCAGCGTAAACTGACAGCATTAACGTATCTACCAAGCTTTACTGCCGTACGATAATTACAGCCCACACTGGACCCCTGTAAGTAGGTGCACTTTAATTCTAACCAACCGGTACAAGGAAGGTAACGGAAATCTTGAGTAAGAGAAGAAGTACTTCAACTGAGCATCGAAATTGAGGAATAGAGAAATATCAGTCAGGGGTAATCCTTGTCTGATGACGTGATTGAGGAATAAATGGAAAACGTAGGGAATCCGGTGTCAGAGTCAGAATTTGATAGAGCTGGAGATTTACGATCAGACTTCCGATAAAATATCATGCACACAATTTCGCAGAAAGCAAGGGCAGATAAGGATGACAACTATTGCACGTCAGTTCAACTGCCCATGCATCCAGGCTTATAACAAGAATGGTATACCGAAGAGTGGAAAGGAAAAATCGAGGAGACGTTAGATAACGGTCAGTTTGACTTTCGGTAATGCAAGAGCTCCATAGAATCAGTTTTGACATTGCGCTTGATAATAGGAGAGAGACTTGTGAAACAACAGTATCTTCATAGGATTTTTTGAAATGTGAAAGCGTTAGACAATGAAAACGATGTAAGATGTTCGAAATTCTGAGAAAAATGGGAGTAAGTTCTTTTCGAAATACGGATAGTATACAATTTCCATAAAAATCAAGACGGAATAGTAAGAACGGGAGTCCAAGAACGA
Source organism: Schistocerca cancellata (assembly GCF_023864275.1). NCBI lineage: Eukaryota > Metazoa > Arthropoda > Insecta > Orthoptera > Acrididae > Schistocerca > Schistocerca cancellata. The sequence continues at coordinate 452,458,042 of NC_064628.1, read as the reverse complement.
GGAGCTCGGATTACAAGGAGTGTAAGGCAGGGTTGTAGAGTGTCACCCCTACTCTCCAATCTAAACGTTGAAGAAGTAATGATGAATATCAAGGAAAGGTTCAAGAGTGGGACTAAAATTCAAGGTGAAGGGACAGCAATGATAAGATTCACTGAAGACATAACTATCTTCAGTGAATTATAGAATGTATGGCGTAGAATTCGCAGTCCAATGAGTACAGAATATTGATTGAGAGTAAACTCAAGAACGACTACTTAAAAGCGTTAGGAGTAGCAGAAGTGACATTAGCGATACACTAAGATGAAAATTGCGGTCCCTGAAGTAGATATAGGAATTGCACTACCTTGCAAGCAAAATAACAAATGACGGACGAAACAAAGAGGACATTAACAGCGGACTAGCACAGGCAAAGAGGCCATTCTTGGCCAAGAGAAGTTTACTGGTACCAAACATAATCCTTAATTTGAGGAACTCGTTTCCAAGAATATATGCCTGGAGTGCGGCATTGTATGGTAGTGAATCATGGACAGTGGTACGACCAAAAAAGAACAGAATCTAAAAGTCTGAGATGTGGTGCCAGAAAAATGTTAAAAATTATATGGACTGCTAAAGAATGAGGAGGTTCTCAGTAGAAGAAAGGTACATATTTAAAACAATGACAAGTAAAATGGATAGCATTTTTTAAGACATCAGGAAATAGCTTCTATGCTGTTTACAAGGAATTGAAGAGGGTAATAACGGTGGGAGAAGACAGATATTGGAATACATCCAACAAATAACTGAGGACGTAAGGTGAGGTGCTTCTCTGAGATGAAGACACTGGTACAAGAGAGATATTTGTGATGGGGCACATCGGACTAGTTAGGAGACTGATAATCCAAAAAAAAGGCTTCGTTGGGTACAACTGGGTGACTGGACTCTACCTTCCATTACTAAGAAACATACAGAAACTGTAGTCCAAGGCATAACATGATCCTGAAACTATTACCAGATGATATGTACAGAAGGCATAATTAAATAGAATTCACTTACAAAGGATCATTACCACAAACTTTTCTTTCACATGTTTAACGCTTGAACTACACCCAGAATAACGACTAATATTTCTGAAAATAGTGGTATATATAAGGCATGATAGTTTGACATATTGCACTACACTGCTACACTGACAAATAAACTAAACATATGTACTTCGCCGCAGTGATATTCGAGCCGTAAGTTAGATTTCTCGTCAGGTGAGTACAGAATTATTAACAACGCACTATCAAAGATGGGTAACTATCTGTCCTGTAAAGTGTGTAATATTGCAATTCATACGACTTGGAATCAGTGGACAAATTCAGCCTCTGGATGTTCGATTATTGACGTGCCGATAAAACATATTATCGTGCTATGTGCAGTTAAGCTCTAAAGGACAGACAGTTTCACAATAAGCTCCAAGACAAACTATTTCGCATTTAGTTGCATGCCATCACGTGCCATAAGGTATCATCAACCCATTACATAGATATGCTTCTATATGCATTCTTTAAGATTGGATACCTAGCTGAACGACCGGCATGGTTTGTATCTCTCAAAGAGTCCATCTTCAATCTTGATTATCCGAACCTTAGTGATCACTGTGACATACCACTTTCCATTCGGTGTTCATAGTGGATGCTAACAGTTTCTTTTGAACATTTTCGGAATATCGACGACGCCCATTTTGTGAAATGTAATACATAAAAGTATTGGGGCACGGGGGGTTCAGGCACAAAGTACTGTTATTAAAGATGGCGGCTACGGCGTCAGCTAATGACGTCATCCAAGATGGCAACCATGACGTCAGTTAACGTATTTAAAAGGGCGGCTGTGTCGCCAGCTGATAACGTAAGTACCTTTATCCATGATAGTGGGGAAATGCCACACACCCCTGCCACAGCCCCCTGGTGGGAAGTTTGAATTTTGGAGGGCAGCTAAGTCAACTGGGTTACCTCTACTAACCTAAGATAATGGTGAGAAAGAAAGGGCAGTTAGGTTACCTCCACTAACCTAAGTCACCCGACCGCCACCTCTTCCTAGGGATTGGCGCGAAGTTTAAATTTTGATGGTAAAGAAAGGTCACTTGGTCTATCTCTGTAACCTAAGAATATGGTCGGAAAGAATGGTCACTTGGGTTACAACCACTAACCTAAGTCATCCGACTACCACCTCTTCCAAGGGATTGGCATGAAGTTTGAATTTTGGCACTTAAGAAAGGTCACTTGGGCTATCTCTAGTAACCTAAGAAAATGGCGGGAAAGTAAGGGAACTTGGGCTACATCTACTAACCTAAGTCACCCAACCACCATCTCTTCCTAGGGGGTGGCAGGAAAAGGACTCAGCCTGTGCTGGACATAAGAGTTTATTATTATATTCACTAAAACAATTATAGGCACTACCACCATGCAGTGTAGCCGCCATGGGCTCCAGATTCCAGCTGACCTAGTACACAGTACCACCTCCAGAAGGTGTTCACATCTGTCACATAATCCAAGGTGGCCGCCATGACGTCAGCCGATGATGCAAGTACCATTATCCAAGATGGCAGGAAACACTGTGTTTGCCATGAGGTCCAGATCTAGTAGACAGTACCACCACCACAGAATCCAGTCATCTGCTCTGTGACATAATCGAAGATGGTTGTCTGGCGGGGGAGGGAAAGGGTTTCATAACAGGATATTCTAGAGTATATTGTTTACCTATAAAAAACAGTTTGTGGGGGTTAGATTTCTCTTGCTCATCATTCTCTGCTGTTTGAAAACATGTAGGTCTTGTAAGAAGTAATTACATGGAGCAAACATGTTGCATAACCTAATGTTCAACACTGTACTCTGGGCGTCTTAACCTAATGTTTGGCCCTTTGTCAGCACTTAATCTATTGTTCTGTTAAATGGTTGTACATGTCACCCCCGTTTCCTTAAACTAATCTACCGCTTTTGATACCAAATTAAGTAATTAGTTTTATCCTCCAACCATTTACTGATACACTTTTCGAATTTCACATGCTTTTGAATGCCATTTCTGGAGCATTCTTCCATGTCACCCACCCCTTAAAGTATTGTACTGTGTTTTACATAAAAATTATACAAATTAAGCTAGTGTTCTGCACTTAAACTGCTGTTCTGCTCCATGTCACCCCTCCCCCCCCCCACATACAACCTTGCCTTAACTATTGTACAACTAACACCACATGAATATAAAAAATTTATGTAAATTAATTAAATCATTGTTTTAAGTGTATGGGGAAGTTTCTTTTTTAATTTGCAGCATACCATTGGTCGGTGAAATCGATGGAATACAGTTCAAACAGAAGATAGCTAACAAAAAACACGCCCCACCACTAGATGGCCGACGTCACCGCCGCCCCTGCTGCTGCCGCTGCTACTGCCTCTGGCCTCGATCCCACCTTGGCGCGGCCACCACATCATTGCTCTGCCCTCCATGGGCTTCCCTCCCACTAGGCTAGCAGGTTAGGGGTGCAGCAACCAGGCTGCTCACAGTGGCCCAATTCCACAGCGTCTCCTCCTCTGCCATCACGTCATCGCCGATCACGTGAGGTACAGCACACACCTCTGTCCACATCGCCACAGAACTCCCACACACTGGTCCCATTTGCGAAACGCCTCTGTGCAGCACGTGTGTTTACTGTTGTTGACGATATACCTGCAGATACCGATGTCACAGACCACACTATAGAAATCTGTTCCAGAATAGAACAGGCTGTGTTCCCCCTAGCTATCCTAATGTGTCGTATGAGCTGCATCTAGCCAAACTTACCTGCACCAGTGTGACTGACGCCTCCCTGCAAAACGCCAACATGGTGACTCACCATCTAAAAGTTTGTCAATTTTATACTGACGTCACATGGCTCTGTAAAATAAGAACCAAGTCGACCTCTCAGAAATTGTATAGTGTCACAGAAATAGTTAACAATCCCACTTTGTAGGAGGTTTTATGATGTCTCAGCTTGGCTGTATGGAAATTCTCGTCCTAACAGTAGCTGTTTACAAAATAAGCTCAGAATAATCTCGAATACATTCTTCCTCATGGTCCTAATATGCCACCCCATCCATCATGTGTTATCCTTCCTGCTTTCAATACATGCAAAAGTTCTCACCACTATGTAGAGACTCCTATATCCCAGCATAAAAGATGTCATGTGAATGAATGGGGGATTATGATTGGCTCTTGTCGAATTTACCCTCCAAATTACAGATGCAACTGCTGTGGAAGCATGGTCCACCTTTTATTTCTCACTCTATTTTACACATATATCCATATTGCACCGACAATTAAACCCTGCAAAGTGCACCTACATATCGCCAAATACGGAATGACTCTTACTCAATTGCACTGCTCTCTCACTGAGGACAGGAGCTTGAATATTAGAGTGTGAAACAGATCTCCAACCCAGAAATATATCACCGCATACCGTGTTGATGTGGTGAACATACATTTCCTATCCTGCGCCATGCAACGTCAACCCTTTTACATCATTCATATATACACCGCAAAGACTGACAGCACCAAATATATTCCTCGCAGCATTAGTCGATGTTGAAATTAGTGTAAAATTGCTAAAATTGTTCACAGTATCAACTGTGATGCTTATTATTTCAGTAATTCGGCTGTGTTTTATCCATCTCATCCGTCCACTGGCACACTCTTGGTAATGACACAATAATTGACTGACAGTGCTTGTTTGAGTTGTAGAAGGAATTTTGTGGTGTGGTGACACACCCTGGGGATGGCTAGTACCGAAACAGTGATCGCGTATATGACCGCAATATGAGGAATCAGTCGAAATGGAAAGCAGAGCCATCAGCTATTCGGTCATTGTGTCAGATGAGTTTAAATGTAGTTTGAAAACCCATGCCATCGCCGTAAATATCGTCCAATTTCCTTATGTTGTTAATGACTTTTATTTAAAATCATCCAGCATATGCATTGTGTTATGGTAACAGTAGTAACCATATGATTTACACTGTACGACGTCTAGAGGTAGCCCAATTGACCTATCTTCCCTCCAAAATTTAACCATTCCGCCAGGGGGGTTTGGCAACAGGGTATGGCACTTTCCCGCCACCTTGGATAACGGTACTCACATCATCAGCTGACATCATAGCAGCCATCCTGAATGATGTCAATTGCGTCATAGCGCGACGTTTTGGATAACTGTACTTTGGGGTAATGTCCTTGTTGTCTGTGAGAGACCTTGGATCAGAACATCCTGATGAATGTCGTCAATTGCGTCACAGTGCGACGTCTTGGATAACTGTACTTTGGGGTGATGTCTGGGAAAGACAGTTTAGAGCCTGACACAGACCTCGAGGTCGTGGCAGAAAAACAAAATTTTTGGCATTGTACAAAGCGTGTTAGGGCAGAAAAAAGTAAAGTTTCAAACAACAAGACAGGGAAACAGGGGGGCGTCTCTTGCGAGTTCCAGTATAGTCTGTGGGATACGATCATCCACCTAGAGTACAGGTGATGGAACTTTAAACTGGTCTGTGCAGTAGATCAATATCGGTATATTTAATAGGATTGTCACATATGTTTGATGCCTGCATGCATGCGATATTTGTTTTCGATATATGGGAGAAGGGAGATGTGATAAAAATCCTATCTAGTTCTCTATCGGATAAAGTCGGTTGAACTTTTATATTTCGTAATTTTTCTCTGATGCATGGTACAGAATAACGAAGATAGCATGTTGGGGAGATAGATGTGAATGGATGTGGATCTCTAGTAGATGTATGTAGTTTGGTGGTGCACCACAGTGCAGTAGCAGAAATCCTTGTTCTTCTCTCAGTTCCTGTTTCCATCTAATGGTCAAAACCCAGCCCTCTCACAACTTAACCAGCCTCTACACGGGTTGCAGAAGGTGGTATATGCAGCTTTCTACAACTTCTCCTCACTTCCGACTCACATTGAAACAATCACATGTGGAAATCTGAGGGATAGTTGCAAGATGCACAAGGGCTACCTAAAGCCATGTTGAAATCTTACTGTAGCAGGTAGGTTCGAGAAAGGTGGCTGGTTTCGAGATATGAAAGTGCTCGAAATATGACTCACTAGTGACTGTAATCATTACGGGACTTCTCCTTTGGATCGAACACATTTGTGTCGTTCAATGGAAATACATGATTCCAAATCATAGACATCATTTCTAGGAGATATCGTAACACTAGAGATCTGAAAATCTAGTGTACATTTCTTATGACCTCAATCAACACACCATCTACTACTGTTTGTGATCCTTCTCAATCAGTCATCGTTTACAACTCTGTAGGTACATCGCAGAACCTCTGACATGGTACCAAGACAGAATACGTTACAAATACTGGAGAAATATCTAGCGGTGCCGGCGTGAGGGGGTTGCAAATAGGGGTTTCATACCACCTTCCTTTAGCCGTATCACTTTCAAACTTGAGCGATTTTATGACGAGGTTCACCGGTATACTTGGGAAGGCAGGGGAACCAGATCTGTCATTGACTATATAATAACAGATCAGGATTTCAGGAAGGCTGTGAGGGACACACGTGTATTCAGGGGATTCTTTGATGACACTGATCATTATTTAATCTGCAGTGAAATTGGGATTGTGAGGCCGAAAGTGCAGGAGGTCAGGTCCATATGTAGGAGGATAAAAGTGGAGAAACTTCAGGATAAGGAAATCAGGCACAAGTACATAACAGCGATCTCAGAAAGGTACCAGTTAGTTGAATGTAGTCAATTACAGTCATTGGAAAAGGAATGGACAAGGTACAGGGACACAGTACTAGAAGTGGCTAAAGAATGTCTTGGAACAGTAGTGTGTAAAAGTAGGATGAAGCAAACAGCTTGGTGGAATGGTACAGACAAGGCAGCCTGTAAAAGGAAAAAGAAGGCGTATCAAAAATGGCTACATACCAGAACCCAGGTAGACAGAGAAAGTTATGTTGAAGAAAGAAACAAAGCCAAACAGGTAATTGCAGCATCGAAGAAGAAATCGTGGGAAGACTTTGGAAACAGGTTGGAGACTATGGGTCAAGCTGCTGGAAAACCATTCTGGAGTGTAATTAGCAGTCTTCGAAAGGGAGGTAAGAAGGAAATGACAAGTATTTTGGACAGGTCAGGAAAACTGCTGGTGAATCCTGTGGATGCCTTGGGCAGATGGAGGGAATATTTTGAAGAGTTGCTCAATGTAGGTGAAAATGCGATCAGTAATGTTTCAGATTTCGAGGTAGAATGGGATAGGAATGATGATGGAAATAGGACCACATTTGAGGAAGTGGAAAAAAAGGGTCAATAGATTGCAGTGCAATAAAGCGGCAGGGGTGGATGAAATTAAGTCGGAACTCATCAAATACAGTGGAATGTCAGATCTTAAATGGCTGCACAGGATAATTGAAATGGCCTGGGAGTCGGGACAGGTTCCATCAGACTGGACAAAAGCAGTAATCACACCAATCTTTAAACATGGAAACAGAAAATATTGTAACAACTACAGAGGTATCTCTTTAATCAGCGTTGTGGGTAAAATCTTCTCAGGTATTGTTGAAAGGAAAGTGCGAGTATTAGTTGAGGACCAATTGGATGAAAATCAGTGTGGGTTTAGGCCTCTTAGAGGTTGTCAGGACCAGATCTTTAGCTTACGGCAAATAATGGAGAAGTGTTATGAGTGGAACAGGGAATTGCATCCATGCTTTATAGATCTAGAAAAGGCATATGACCGGGTTCCTAGGAGGAAGTTATTGTCTGTTCTACAAGATTATGGAATAGGAGACAAACTTTTGCAAGCAATTAAAGGTCTTTACATGGATAGTCAGGCAGCAGGTAGAGTTGATGGTAAATTGAGTTCATGGTTCAGAGTAGTTTCAGGGGTAAGACAAGGCTGCAACCTGTCTCCACTGTTGTTCATATTATTTATGGATCATATGTTGAAAACAATAGACTGGCTGGGTGAGATTAAGATATGTGAACACAAAATAAGAAGTCTTGCATATGCGGATGACTTAGTTGTGATGGCAGATTCGATTGAAAGTTTGCAAAGTAATATTTCAGAGCTAGATCAGAAATGTAAGGACTATGGTATGAAGATTAGCATCTCCAAAACGAAAGTAATGTCAGTGGGAAAGAAATATAAACGGATTGAGTGCCAAATAGCAGGAACAAAGTTAGAACAGGTGGATGGTTTCAAGTACTTAGGATGAATATTCTCACAGGATGGCAACATAGTGAAAGAACTGGAAGCGAGGTGTAGCAAAGCTAATGCAGTGAGCGCTCAGCTACGATCTACTCTCTTCTGCAAGAAGGAAGGCAGTACCAAGACTAAGGTATCTGTGCACCGTTCAATCTTTCGACCAACGTTGTTGTATGGGAGCGAAAGCTGGGTGGATTCAGGTTACCTTATCAACAAGGTTGAGGTTACGGATATGAAAGTAGCTCGGATGATTGCAGGTACTAGTAGATGGGAACAATGGCAGGAGGGTGTCGACAATGAGGAAATCAAAGAAAAACTGGGAATGAACTCTATAGATGTAGCAGTCAGGACGAACAGGCTTAGATGGTGGGGTCATGTTACATGCATGGGAGAAGCAAGGTTACCCAAGAGACTCATGGATTGCCGGCCGAAAAGGCCGCGCGGTTCTGGCGCTGCAGTCTGGAACCGCGAGACCTCTACGGTCGCAGGTTCGAATCCTGCCTCGGGCATGGATGTTTGTGATGTCCTTAGGTTAGTTAGGTTTAACTAGTTTTAAGTTCTAGGGGACTAATGACCTCAGAAGTTGAGTCCCATTGTGCTCAGAGCCATTTGAACCATTTTTTAGACTCATGGATTCAGCAGTAGAGGGTAGGAGGAGTCGGGGCAGACCGAGGAGAAGGTACCTGGAATCGGTTAAGAATGATTTTGAAGTAATAGGTTTAACATCAGAAGAGGCACCAATGTTAGCACTGAATAGGGGATCTTGGAGGAACTGTATAAGGGGGGCTATGCTCCAGACTGAACGCTGAAAGGCATAATCAGTCTTAAATGATGATGATGATGATGATGGTTGCATCGTGGGCCACATGTAACCGGTCTGCCAGTCTGATAATATATTCTGTTACGATTACCGTCTCGGTATGTGTCTGGATTAAATATGTGATTCGTTGGTAATGCCATACATGGATTTATAAAACCGGTAAAGCCTTTAACATGGATACTGGTGTGCACATGTAGACCAAGACCGCTTGTGACAGTAACATATAGTAGTTGTTGGGGTCAGGTTTTTTAACATCTGGCGCTTTGTAGGACGATTAAACCTCTCTTTCTAAGACACAGTGGCAGCACTCACGAGAAAAACTGATGAGAGATGCCCAACTATCGTTTATTTCCTCTGAGTATTATTTTGTATCATCTGGAATCATTTATTAACAAAGTTTTATACTTTGTAGTAGGGGGTGAGTGATCGGTTAGCCTTCAGCATGAGGCTTATGAAGTATATCTTTGTGTTCCGACATGTGAAACGCAAATGACTACGTCCATTCGTAAGGAAGGTAATGATTTGACGTCGAGTACTGTGATAGCAGAGGAGAATGTATGTCAAGTCACAAGAATGGTACAGCCGTCAAGGGGCGTATTTCCGCTTCTTCGCTCATTGTCGAATGTCGTTCAACTGAGACCGAGGCCGTAACATTTAGTTGTAGGTACAGGGATAAAATATATATGTGACCGATTTCTTAGGATGATTCTGTCTATGCATGGTCTGTGATGGGCCTGATTCACGTTTCCCATTAACAGCACGAGCCGTCCAATTGCAAAGATCTGTTGGAATGCAATAATGTACCTGCGTTAACTGTGTCGTCCTCTAGACGGCTGAATAGCGAACTAATACTTAGTATATGTTGGGCAACTTTCGTGATCACGTGGAAATATGAGAAGATTGAATAGGGACGTGTGTTTGAGCTGGACCGTTATTCCCTCCCATGTAGATTGTTCGGTTGACTGCTTCTGCACATTCCGCGCCTTTATTTATTTGAGGGAACATGGATTGTGGTGTGGGCATCTAACAGGTGAAAGACACATTTGCTGGTTCTCTAGACATGTGAAACACCTTAGTTGACATTGTCAATTTTAGGGTTTTTTTGGTATCTGTTACATCGCCGACATCGGTATTCGTGAGAGGAAATATGATTTCCTCTATTTGTTTCGAGTTCTCACGTAAAGGTCTTGGCAGATGTGGCATGGTTCTAGTTACTCAGTGGTCAAGAGAACGCTCAACCTCGCTTAAGTTTGGGGTTTGTAGAGAAATAATTTCCAGTCTATATCTTTTGAATTATGTTGTGCGAGCGATCGGTGGATGCTGCCATGTGCTTGATATCGAGAAGTACCGCGAAAATGATACCATATTATGGCAAACCATGCGAAAATACATTTGTTCTTGTAATCCTCGAGTCTGGAAATTGGTGAAGAACAGCGAGCAAGCAAGCATGTCTGGATCAGAAACAGTAACGCGTTTGTGCTGAGGGGAAACGAGCCTCTATTTGTATAACAGTTCTGAAAGTGACTTTGGTCCGCAGAGGGTGCTCTGGTCACCCATCAGGGGTGGATGACTGCTGACCTCGCATGGGAATATCTAGTGCTGCGAGGAGTATATATGGTGCTGTCTGTCTTTGCAGTATATATATGAATGATGTAAAATGGTGATTTTGCACGGCAAAGGATAGGAAATGTATGTTCACCACGTCAACACGATATGCGGTGATATATTGCTGCGTTGGAGATCGGTTTCGATTAAGAGTCTTTCCGTATTTGACGATATGTAGGTGCACATTCCAGGGTTTAGCTGTCAGTGCAATATGGCTAAATGTGTAAAATAGTTTTTTTGCCGCTGAAAGTCACATCGGCAGAAAGAAAGAAAAGACGGATGGTGCTTCCACACCAGCTGCATCAGTAATTCAGAGGGTAAATTCGATAAAATCCAATCATAATCCTCCATTCATTGAAATGACATCCTTTGTGCTGGGATATAGGAGTCTCTACATAGTGGTGAGAACGTCTGCATGTGTTGAAAGCAGGAAGGGTAACACATGATGGACGGGGTGCAACATTAGGACCGCGAGAAAGAATGCATTCGAGGGTCCGCAGCTCGTGGTCATGCGGTAGCGTTCTCGCTTCCCGCACCCAGTTCCCGTGTTCGATTCCCGGTGGGGTCAGGGATTTTCTCTGCCTCGTGATGACTGGGTGTTGTGTGCTGTCCTTAGGTTAGTTAGGTTTAAGTAATTCTAAGTTCCTGGGGACTGATGACCATAGATGTTAAGTCCCATAGTGCTCAGAGCCATTTGAACCAGATTTTTGCATTCGAGGTTATTCTGAGCTACTTTTGTAAACAGGTTCTGTTAGGGCAAGGATTTCCATGCGGACAAGCCGAGATATCATAAAAGCTACTACGAATGTGACCGTTAACTATTTCTGCAATGCTATAAAATTTCTGAGAGGTCCACTTAGTTCATATTTTACAGACCTGTGTGACATCGGTAAAACATTGGGAACCTTTTACATGGTGAGTCGCAATGCGGGCATTTCATGGCGAGGCGTCAGTCACACGGGGGAGGTAAGTATGGCTGGATGCAGCTCATAGGACTCGTTAGGATCGCTAGGGGGAAAGCAGCCAGTGCTATTCTGGAACAGATTTCTGTAGCATGATCTGTGACGTCAGTATCCACAGGTATAGCTTCAGCAACGGTAAACACAAGTGCTGCCCAGAGGCGTTTTGCATATGGGATCGGTGTGAGCATGCCTTGGAGTTCTGTGGCGAGGTGGACAGAGTTGTGTGCTGTACCTCACGTGATCGCTGACAACATATCAGTGGAGGAGAAGATGCTGCGGAATCAGGCCACTGCGGGCATCCTAACCCACTAGCCTGAGGGAGGGAGGACATCAGAGGGATGCTGTGGTGGCCACGGCCAGTGTTGGGTCATGGCCAGGGGGCAGCAGCAGCGGCAGCGGCAGCAGCGGGGGCGGTGGTGGCGTCGGACGTCAAGTGGCAGAAAGTGTTTTTTATTAGCAATCTGTATTATAACGCTTTCACCGATCAATAGGATGCTGCAAATTTTAAAAAAAGCTTCTCCATGAATTTGAAAATTATCGATTTAATTAATTTGCATAATTTGTTTTTTATATCAACGTGGTGTTAGTGGTCCAATAGTTCAGGGGAGGGTGTGCTTCAATGGGTGACATGGAGCAGAACAGCAGGTTAAGTGCAGAACACTTGTTTAATTTGTGTAACTTTTAAGTGCAATGCAGTGCAATAGTTTAAGAGGGTGGATGAGAAAGAAGAATGCGCCAGAAATGGCGTTCAAAAGCATGTAAAATTCGAAAATTGTATCAGTAAATGGTGGGAGGACATAACTAATTACTTAATTTGGCATCAAAGGCGGTAGAATAGTTTACGGAAATGTGGGTGACATGGAAATCCACTTAATAGAACAACAACTTAAGTGCCAACAAAGTGACAAACATTAGGTTAAGACACCCAGAGTACAGTGTCGAACATTAGGTTATGCAACATGTTTGCTCCATGTAATTGCTTTCTACATGTTATGAGACCCTTCCTGTCCACCACCAGACCGCCATGTTGGATTATGTCACGGAGTGGACGACAGTGCTCTCTGGTGGTGGTACTGTGTACAAGACCCGGACCTCATGGCGAACACAGTGTTTCTCGCCATCTCGGATAGTAGTACTTGTGTCATCAGTGGACGTCATGGCAGCCATCTTGGATTACATGACTCATGAGAACACCCTGTGGTGGTGGTACTGCATACTAGGTCAGTTGGAATCTGGACCCCATGGCGGCTACACTGGATGGTGGTAGTGCCTATAATTGTTTAAATAAATAATGCATGCAAAATAATAAACACTTTTGTTCAGCACAGGCTGAGTCCTTTTCCCGTCAATCCCTAGGAAGAGGTGGCAGTCAGGTGACTTAGATTAGTAGAGGTAACCCAACTGCCCTTTCTTTTTCACCATTTTCTTAGGTTAGTAGAGGTAACCTAATCGACTTATCTTCCCTCCAAAATTCAAACTTCCTGCCAGTGGGGTAAGGAAAGGGTGCGTGCCACTCTCCCACCATCTTGGATAATGGTACTTGCGTCATCAGCTGACGTCTCGGCCGCCATCTTGGATGACGTCATCAGCTGACCTCAAAACCGCCATCTTGGATAACAGTACTTTGTGCCAGAATCCCCTGTGCCCCAATACTCATACATCCCATAGAAGTTTGAGCTCTGCATCTCCGGGACTCCCATTTTCTATCGACATCCTGATGTGTATGAGGAGTGGTTAACAGCTAACATTTTTCCTGCCATAATTGTTAACACATTTTCAAATGAGCCTTACTAGAGATTGAACTTACAGCCTTGACCTCAATGGTCCCCTTGCGGGACGGAAGTGTGGGGACGCTGTGGCCTGGAGATTGCCTCCCGGAGACTCGGCGGCACTGAGATGGCAACCCAGAAGCCATGGCCTGGAGATGTTGTAGTTCTAAGACTGTGGCGCAAAGACACTGCAGTATGTGGACTTGGTGTAACTGAGACGCTGTGGCACTGAGACTATGCGCCACAGAGAGAGCAGTGCAGATGTGCTGTGGAGGCTGCAACATGGAGATGCTTTTTCATAAGTTCTCACATGACGTATGGAACAGTGAGTAGATTTATACGACTACGTACATTTAGTTTTACTCTGCTGGGAAACATGTTCCAACGTGTCACAACTTTATGTTATCGAATTTTCATTTATGAAATTTTGTTAATTTTTTAATCGTAGTGTGCCTTATTTAGTGACTGATCTCTTTGAGAATGCTTGACAATCATCATTTGTCAGAACAACAGTAGCAGACTTTAGACTGAATCATCAAGGTTACCCCTCTCCAAACACATACATTATAGGCACAGTACTTTTACATTGCTAAAGAACTTGATACATCCTTATAATAAAATCATCATATCCCACGCCGCTCTATTTTTGGTCCTTAAACTTCTCTGCTTCTTCGATGCTGTCCCAGGTATGCCCTCCCTCTTCAATCTCAGACTGTAATATATTCTTGTAGCTGAGACTTCGTCTTACTCATGGTCTTTTATCTTTAACTTTCAGATCATACATTAGTCTTGGTAGCCTGTTAGCATCCATGTGTCGGATATGTTTATACTTTCTCAGTGGTGCAAGGTTTTCTTGTCGTGTAGTCTGACAACATGAGCCCTGTTTTGTGATTCCTCATGTCGGATTCCATTTCTCTTTGCGTTTCCGACTATGCAATGAACAAACCTCATCTCAAATGCCTCAATGCTGTTGATGTCTCCACTTCTAATGGTCCATATTTCACAACCATATGTCAAAGTGGGCACGTAACAGGTTTAATAGATGTGCATTGAAGACTTAGTGATACTTTCTTGTTTGGTATTAAGTACATTTCAGTGGTACTTTCGAAATCCATTTTCAGTCTTTAACGATATGGTAAAAGTTACAACCTGCTTGATTTAGCTGAGTGATTTCGTTACCTATTGAACCAAACTCGGAGACAACACTACAAAGACAATTTAAATAATGGGTCATCTCTAGCTGTTTCCCCTCCGTTTGAACACCTGCCACTAAGAATGGACTAAAACCAGTCTCGACCGCAATAAAACATTTATTTGCAATGGTAACCAGCTTCGATCAGAATGTGACCATCTTCAGTTCCTTTATACGATGGCGGTAAGCGGTGGTGGGAACGGAGCAGGTGTCGTGGCTCCACAAATTTCAGCTGCTACAATTCTCACTGGTTGCCCGTATCTTTTCGTGATTATCACCTCATTTTTCTCCTGGCTTAAGATGAGTCTGTATATATTTTAGCAGCTTCTGTACAGGTCTCTATTTGATCTTGGAGTAGTGGTGAAAACAACCTAATAAAAACAATCGAGCCAGTCGATTGGAAAACAGCCGACGCATTCAGTTGCAGTTTTACCTGTCGGTTGAATTATTCGTTTATTCCCTCGTGTGAAATCATTTTGTAGGAGCAAGTGAATCGACATGTTCCGTTGTAGTTTTGTATACTGACTTAGTTTTTCAATCTTTCTTTTCAAGTTAAACTGCTCTGTAGTTTTTTTCTCATATGTACCATGAATTCCTTCTTTCAACTGAAACTTCTCGAAAGTGTTTTAGTTGACTGCTGTTTTAATTTATTGTCCTGTACTTTCATTATCTGAACTACAACAGTGGCATACAACCGGTGTACACATGCACCTCCCCCCTTCCCCTAGAGCGTCGCACTCCTCCCTTTCCGCCCTCCCCCCCCCCCCCTCTGCCCCCAGCAACGTCAAGAGAACTCAGGGGATACACGAAGGTAAAATAAGCGCTATACATATTCATTTAATTATGTATTGAATAGACTAATTATTCTTCTCATAATTTAAAACTGATTAATATATCGTTGTGGATTACCTTCTTCCAGATGCAATTAACTTGTAACTAACGAAGTCGATGTAAAAGCTACCACAGATTTCGGTTGTGTCATAGTATTTTTCCACTAATTGTCAGAGTACAACAATTAAATGGCTTGTTGATCTTTCCTGAATCTGTACTGTTCTTCCAAGAAATATTCATCAATGAGGAATCTGATTTTTCGTTCGATTAATTCTTCCATGAAGCCTGCCCATTTGAGATGTTGAAGTAATACTTCTACAGTTACATTCTTAGTATCATCTTTCTTGAAGGTTGAGATTATGAAGCCCATTTTACAATCAGCAAATACGTTCCTCTGTTTCCACGTCTTACGAAACAATCTGAAGATCTGGTTTTTCTTTTACGATATCTCCCTTGTCTTTGACCATTTCTCCAGTCATTTCATTAATACCAGCCAATTTATCAGTTGTGTCATGTTTACAGGCCTATTCTACGTCATTCAGTGTTACGTATGTCCTATTGTCTAAGTCAAACGGATATGATGCAAAATAGTTGTGAGGTTTTGTCTGAACTTTTAATGTATCTCCGTGGAGGTCAGAATGATTCGAAGCAAGGTGGCCACTATGATCTGCCACAGCTTGCAGAACACCAGCTGAAGTCTGTAAATCAAGCGTTCGTCTTCGAGATCGGAAGTGAAGTCTTTCGAGGTTCTTGATGAAGTGTCACGTGCTCTTTCCCGAGAACAGCACAGAAGTCTTTCCTCTACTGAGAACTGATGTCTAGTGTCCCCTCTGTTTTCCATTGATTCTGAATTCATTTTCTATTCTGCGAGCCAACACAATCATAGAGCGACACTTCCAAACACTTTGCAAAGTAGCAGTGAATTACATATTTGTTAGCAAGTCGACAGTCTCACCACCATGAAAATGTTTTATAGCATTAAGCAATAGTTACACACCTGGGCTTCAACCCGTTAAAAAATTCTGAGTTTCTCTTCCACTCTTCAGCCTGTTCGGTGTTTTAGCCAATTCAGATTCCTCCATGTATGCACTTCTCAAAAATTCCCTCACTCTGCAATTTGGTCCCGTTAGCCGATGAGGAGGCCTATTACAAGTTTTTAGCGCAAGGGTCATCCAACGCAGGAAAGATTGCTACAACGACAGCTAAAGAATAAATCAATTTATCACCCACAGTTTTTAATATATACATTGACGACAGGATTGAGACATGTAAACAAGAATGTGGTCCAGGCTTTAGATTGTCACATGATCCTTTTTTCTACAGTGTTCCTTGCAGATGCTCTTGCAATCGTGCAGGAAAGCGTAACTTCGCTGCGACATCCATCTGTAAACTTAATCAAATTTCTGATGAATATGATACGAAAACATCCATACCAAAATCAAAACTGTGATGTTTTTCAAAAGGGCAAAGCCATTGATGTCATAAGAGGAAATAAAACAGTTGAACTACTTAGTTATTTCAGTTACCTGGGAAATACTGTAAGCTACCTTAATAAACTCGACATTGAGAACATACTGCAGAAATGTCTAATATCAAATGATTTGCGAAATAGTTAATAGAACAATGACAAATAAATTCAGGAAAGACACGAAAATCTAGTTTTATCTGGTAACAACCGCCCCTACATTGCTGTTCGGAAGTGAAACTTGGACAACTACTAAAAAGCAAGAAAGTAGGATTCGAGTGTCAGAAATGAAACTGCTAAGAACAGTTAAGGGCTCCATAAAATCAGGTGGACTGTGAAACCAAGACATAGGAGCAGATCTTGCGATATGTGCTATAAATCAAGTCTAATCGACAAAGTTGCCTAGAACACAAAAAACGAATTACAAATTCGACACTCCCAAAACAAGCATTAAATTTCAAACATTTAGGTACAATATCCGTAGGAAGACCAACAGAAAAATTGCTGGATACATAGAAGATGAAACAGGCCTATGGCCTATAGCAGCGATATTCAAAGTGGGCTCCAGGAAGTCCTGGAACTCAGAAAGGCCTCTGCAAGCTCTCCTGCAAAATAATACCAACCTAAAGAACAAACATTTGTCACGCACACCACTCATAACTATCGTATCAACGTTGGTTTTAAAAAAATTCTGTCAGTGCATGATAGCCAAAAATGACGCGACAAGCACCATAATAAATTTAAAGCTAGGATCAAAAGCATTCTATTATGCCCTCTCCATCCCTCTCTCTCTCTAGTTCACTCACAAACACCTCGAAGGATTTTGTTGCTGCGCTACCTAAACTTCATCACCTGTGTCTGTATAAACCCACTCTGCGCAATACGGAGCTCGTCAAGTTTGCTATTGCAACGTACAGTGCAGTCCGGCACAGCGAATCCAAGCAACACTTTTAGGACCTCAATATACTTGCTTCGCCTTTGTTATTGACTACAGTCCCAAATTTCAGTATCTTGTAGCGATATTATTCTACGCTTTCCATATTGGAAAATTGAGGTGTTAATTTTAAAAGACAGTACGCGGCACTGGTTAAAGATGCTGCAACAGAATATTACATCGAAAGTTCAAAGTTGCTGCTTTCGAACAACTTCGCTTCGAATCAACAATCTCGTTGTCTTTATAAAACAAGTAGTTGGACCCCTTCAACGCAACAAATTCGTCATGGAAATGGATGAGTCGACTGTTGTTGCTGGACTGGCCATCTTGCTGATAATTGTACAACAGTCGCATAAACATTCACTAAAAGAAGATTTCTTTGTGTGTGAATCGCTGTCAATTAACAGTAGCACCAAAAAAATTTTAATACGATTAAATTTTTTTTAAATCGACCATCTCCATTGGAACGATTGTGTCGATATTTGTACAGATGGAGCCAAGCCAAATAATGGTAAAACAGCAGAAGCGGCATCACTAATAAGAAGTAAAGCGCCAAAATGTAGTTCCAGATTGTATCTTGCACAGGTAAGCACTCGTGATAAATAAGAAGCCACCGAATCTAAAATTGGTTCTTAATGAAGCAGTAAAATTAATCAATTACGTTCAATCACGTTCTCTTCGGTGCAAATTGTTTTCAACATTATATGAAGATTTCTGGAGCAGACACAAAACACTACAGCTCGACTTCGAGGTTACATGGTTATCTCCGGTTAAGTCGTTAACAAAATTATTGGAACTAAGATCTGAATTACAATCTTTTACGACTGACATTTCTTTAAAATTGAAAGATCATTCGAAAGATGTGCCCGCATCTCGTGGTCGTGCGGTAGCGTTCTCGCTTCCCACGCCCGGGTTCGATTCCCGGCAGGGTCAGGGATTTTCTCTGCCTCGTGATGGCTGGGTGTTGTGTGCTGTCCTTAGGTTAGTTAGGTTTAAGTAGTTCTAAGTTCTAGGGGACTGATGACCATAGATGTTAAGTCCCATAGTGCTCAGAGCCATTTGAACCATTTTTGATCGAAAGATGTGGCTTGGTTGTTCAGACTAGCTTTCTTCGCAGATATGTCTGGAAAAATTAATGAATGAAATCTATCTTTACAAGGAAAAGTGACATTTTTCTTTAGTAGTAACAAAATAACCATATTCAAAAGAATAGAGTATTGGATTGTTTGTGTGGAAAGAGAGAAGTAGAAAGCTTTTTAACACTGAGTATGTTCGTTGGTTACACAGCAGAACTACCAAATGACGTATTTGATGAATCGGTCCATTGTCTCGATGATATGCGCACATCTTTCATGAAGAGCAGAATACAAAACAGAAAATGAATTCATGGCTTCAGAATCCTTTTTTATCGAGTTTGCAGAAGGCAGAAAATATGTCAGACACCAAGGATAGAATCATTGTTCAAAGCAATGTCTCTTGATGACTTCTGGTTCACGTTTCGTAAAGATTATCCACTACCTGCCGCACGGGCTATGATTTCTTCTCCCGTTCCCAATATCGTACTTGTGTGGAACAAGATTATAAGCACATTAGCTAGAAGACAATATAAGGCAACAGACTGGATGCTGAGCCTGAAATGCGACTTCAGCTATCTTCTATCAAGCTTAACATTAAAATGTTCGTCAAAAATAAAGAACACCTTCATACCTCACATTAAATAGAAACAATTTTATCAGTTTCAGAGTGGAATCATTATAGTGTTATTTCCTGTCTTATATTATTGTTTGTTGTGTTTTGTATTGTTGTAGAAGCCATCAGCATGTAATGTACCCTATTTTCATGTGATTTTCATTAAATGATTATAGTTAAATAACGAATAAAAAGCCAGATTTTGCTTGTTTTAGAGCTCCGTAAGGAATTTAATATTTCAAAAACTTTCCATCGACAAAACAATTTGAGAACCGCTGGCCTAGCCCATGACGAAAGAAGGAAAAGCCCTCGATTATAGTGTCTTCTTATGGAAACATTACATTTCATGGAGATCATTCACATAAGGAAGAGGCGTGTAACCTTCAGTTGAACGATTATCTTTTTACCGGTAATGTAACACATTAATTAAGGCAATAAGCGGAGACATTAAAGGTGCAATACCGCTGTTACTCCCGTAAAGGAGGTATGACATGTGTCAACACTTTAGGAGCACTCTGTGATGTCTACAATTTAATGTCACGACGCTTATCTGCTAAGTGCATTAAGAGAAGAATGCTGATACGTCTCAACGATATGTGTCGTCTCCCACGAACAACCGTTGCTCACGTCCGCAGTGAATACCACATCAAACAGTTGCATCACTGTGAGAACAGACACAATTTTCATTTGGGGACTAGTTGTTATTTGTCCTGTTAACATTTCTCTCTTAAATAAGAGTGGACAATATGGTCAATTTGCCGATGCAGGAAAGTAATTGTGATTGGGTAAAGCTACGGAATTATGACTCTCACTTTGGTATTTTTTTAATGCCGCTATACATTTTTTTCCTCTTGCATTGGAATATGAATTCAGCAACGTAACACATGTGCAATTTGACTGAACCACTGTCCCGCTGTAGGAAGAAGAGAGCAGCTCTATTTGCCCAGTACAACGTGTAAAACTGTAGAAGAATTTCGAGATGACGTCGTAGTCCAGTACTTCTGGTACCGGTCACTGAACTACGAGATAACCTCCTGTGTCGTCGGACCACGAGTGCCGAAACTAGCCAACAACCATGAACATCGGCCGCAGCAGAGAGCGTGTTACTACACTCCTGGAAATTGAAATAAGAACACCGTGAATTCATTGTCCCAGGAAGGGGAAACTTTATTGACACATTCCTGGGGTCAGATACATCACATGATCACACTGACAGAACCACAGGCACATAGACACAGGCAACAGAGCATGCACAATGTCGGCACTAGTACAGTGTATATCCACCTTTCGCAGCAATGCAGGCTGCTATTCTCCCATGGAGACGATCGTAGAGATGCTGGATGTAGCCCTGTGGAACGGCTTGCCATGCCATTTCCACCTGGCGCCTCAGTTGGACCAGCGTTCGTGCTGGACGTGCAGACCGCGTGAGACGACGCTTCATCCAGTCCCAAACATGCTCAATGGGGGACAGATCCGGAGATCTTGCTGGCCAGGGTAGTTGACTTACATCTTCTAGAGCACGTTGGGTGGCACGGGATACATGCGGACGTGCATTGTCCTGTTGGAACAGCAAGTTCCCTTGCCGGTCTAGGAATGGTAGAACGAAGGGTTCGATGACGGTTTGGATGTACCGTGCACTATTCAATGTCCCCTCGACGATCACCAGTGGTGTACGGCCAGTGTAGGAGATTGCTCCCCACACCATGATGCCGGGTGTTGGCCCTGTGTGCCTCGGTTGTATGCAGTCCTGATTGTGGCGCTCACCTGCACGGCGCCAAACACGCATACGACCATCATTGGCACCAAGGCAGAAGCGACTCTCATCGCTGAAGACGACACGTCTCCATTCGTCCCTCCATTCACGCCTGTCGCGACACCACTGGAGGCGGGCTGCACGATGTTGGGGCGTGAGCGGAAGACGGCCTAACGGTGTGCGGGACCGTAGCCCAGGTTCATGGAGACGGTTGCGAATGGTCCTCGCCGATACCCCAGGAGCAACAGTGTCCCTAATTTGCTGGGAAGTGGCGGTGCGGTCCCCTACGGCACTGCGTAGGATCCTACGGTCTTGGCGTGCATCCGTGCGTCGCTGCGGTCCGGTCCCAGGTCGACGGGCACGTGCACCTCAAAGTCCGTCAACTGCACATACGGTTCACGTCCACGCTGTCGCGGCATGCTACCAGTGTTAAAGACTGCGATGGAGCTCCGTATGCCACGGCAAACTGGCTGACACTGACGGCGGCGGTGCACAAATGCTGCGCAGCTAGCGCCATTCGACGGCCAACACCGCGGTTCCTGGTGTGTCCGCTGTGCCGTGCGTGTGATCATTGCTTGTACAGCCCTCTCGCAGTGTCCGGAGCAAGTATGGTGGGTCTGACACACCGGTGTCAATGTGTTCTTTTTTCCATTTCCAGGAGTGTATGAACAGTTCAGTGATGGGGTTGTTACTATCAGAATCGACAGCAAACAAACACCAACAACGAAAGTTCAGGTATACACGTCGACGTCGCAAGCTGAATAGGAAGATATAGGAAAAGTATAAGAGGATATTAAAAGGGTAATACAGTACGTAAAGAGAGATGAAAATCTAATACTCATGGGGGATTGCAATGTGGTTGTGTGGGAAGGAGCAGAAGAAAGAATTATGGGAGAATATGGGGTTGGTTCTAGGAGTGAAAGAGGAGAAAGACTATTTCAATTGAGTTCTGCAATAAATTTCAGCTAGTAATAGCGAATACTCTGTTCAAATATCACAAGAGCAGTAGGTATACTTGGAAAAGGCCAGGAGATACGAAGAGGTTTCAGTTACATTACGTGATGGTCAGGCAAAGATTCCGAAGTCAGATACTGGATTCTAAGACGTACCAAGGAGCAGATATAGACTCAGACCACATCTTAGTAGTGATGAAGAGTAGGTTGAAGTTTAAGGGACTAGTCCGGAAGCATCAATGTGCAAACAAAAGGAATACGGAAGTACTAAGGAGTGGAATGAAGAGACATGCTTTAAGTTGGGCTCTGAGCACTGTGGAACTAAACAGCTATGGTCATCAGTCCCCTAGAACTTAGAACTACTTAAACCTAACTAACCTAAGGACATCACACAACACCCAGTCATCACGAGGCAGAGAAAATCCCTGACCCCGCCGGGAATCGAACCCTGGAACCCGTGCGCGGGAAGCGAGAACGCTACCGCACGACCACGAGCTGCGGACCATGCTTTAAGTTCTCTATGGTTATAGATAATGTGATAAGGAACATCTCAGCAGGTAGTTCAGTTGAAGTGAAATGGAGATCACGAAAAAGAGCTATCACAGAAGTTTGAAGGAATAACGTACGTACGAAGAGGGTAACTGCGAAGAAACCATGGGCAGCAGAAGAAATACTAAAATGGTTCAAAAGGCTCCTTAGAACTACTTAAACCCAACTAACCTAAGAACATCACACAAATCCATGCCCGAGGCAGGATTCAAACCTGCGACCGTAGTGGTGGCGCGGTTCCAGACTAAAGCGACTAGAACCTCTCGACCACAACGGCCGGCAGCATAGAAGAGATGGGGGATCCAGTATTAGAATCATAATTCAAGAGAGCTTTGAAATACTTGAGGTTGCATAAAGTAGAAAGGATAGATAACATTCCTCCAGAATCTCTCAAATCAGTAGGGAAAGTGGCAGCGAAACGACTATTCGCCTTGACATATAGAATGTATGACGCTGGCGATACACTATCTGACTTTCGGAAAAACATCCACACGATTTCGAAGATTTCAAGAGCTCATAAGCGCGAGGATTATCGCATTGTCAGCTTTATAGCTCATGCATCGAAGTTCCTGACAAGAATAAGATATAGAAGAATGGAAAGGATAATTAAGGATGTGTTAAATGACTATCAGTTTGGCTTCAGGAAATGTAAAGGCACCAGACAGCTCTGGGTTTGTGCTTGATAATGGAAACCAGACTGAAGAAAAACAAGACATGTTCATAGAACTACTCGACCTGGAAAACGCTTTCGACAATGAAAAATAGTGCAAGATGTTCGAAATACCGACAAAAATAGGGATAACCTATAGGGAAAGACAGGTGATATACAATATGTGCATGAACCAAGAGGGAACAGTAAGCGTGGAAGACCAAGAAGTGCTCGAATAAAAAATGGTGTAAGACATGGATGTAATCTTTCACCCCTACTGTTGAGTCCACACGTCGAAGAAGCTATCACGGAAATGAAACAAAACTTCTAGAATGTGATTAAAATTCAAGGTGAAACAATATCAGTGATAAGATTCCTGATGGCATAGCTATCCTTAAAGAAAATGAAGGAGAATTACAGGATTTATTGAACAGAATGAACAGCCTAATGAATACAGTATATGGAGAGACAGTAAATGAAAGACAGACGAAAGTAATGAGGAGTAGTAGAAATGATAAGAGCAAGAAACGTAACATCAGCACTAGTGATCACGAAGTAGATGAAGTTAATGAATTGTGTTACCTAGGCGGCAAATTAACCCATGATGGACGGAGCAAGAACGACGTATGAAGTAGACTAGAACTGGCAAGTAGGGCATTCCTGGCCAAGAGATGTCTACTAGTATCAATCATATCAATCATATCAAGAAGAAATTCCTGAGAATTTAGTTTTGGAGCGCAGCATTGTATGGTAATGAAATACGGATTGTGAGAAAACCGCAAAATAAGAAAATCGAAGCATCCGAGATGTGCTGTTACAGTCGAATGTCGAAGATTAGGTGGACTGATAAGGTAAGGAATGAGCAGGTTCTCCGGAGAATCGACGAGGCAAAGAATACGTGGAAAACACTGACAAGGAGAAAGGACAAGATGGTAAGACATCCGTTAACACATCAAGGACTAACTTCCATGGTAGGAAGACAGAGATTGGAATACATTCATCAAATAATTGAGAATGTAGAATTAAAGTGCACTCTGAAATAAAGAGGTTGGCAAGAGAGAGGAATTCTTCACTGGCCTCTTCAAACCAGTAAGAACACTGATGACGCGGAAAAAAATTTATTTTCATTTTCTGTCTTCATTGCACACCCGATCAATTTAAAAAAAATGGTTCCAATAGCTCTGAGCACTATGGGACTTAACATCTGAGGTCATCAGTCCCCTAGAACTCAGAACTACTTAAACGTAACTAACCTAAAGACATCACACACATCCATGCCCGAGACAGGATTCGAACCTGCGATCGTAGCGGTCGCGCGGTTCCAGACTGAAGCGCTTAGAACCGCTCGGCCACACCGGCCGGCCCCGATCAATTTAAGATGAATCTTACGGATAATACTGTTTGGAAGCGTTGGGACCCATAGATAGGAAAGGGTGAGAATGACTGATCGAGTGACAGTTATATGGAAGTGATTTATTAAAAATTTCACAGCTCAGCAAGTTATAGTTATGTTTTCCATGGAGCAACATCTCATAAGAACAAATTATTATGTTGAAACATGATAATTATTCAAACTAGCAATAACTCAGTATTATTAAACTGCTGTTAAAACAATTACTGATCCAACAGAAAAGAATTTGACCTAATTAAATGTTAATTGAGCTCAATAAACTCTTATTCACAAGAGCACCAAGTAAGTTGTCTGAATTGAAATTACACTACAAACACAGAATATTCACAAGTCCCAATCTTTGGGTAACTTTAGTTACATGAAAATACTGTCCCGGTCGTTTCTTCGTACAATATACAAAATATCTGACACTGCACCCGAAGCAACGTAGTATTAATAAAGGCCCTACATTATTTCACTAATGTATGTGCCCAGGGCAAGCTTAACATACAGTAGAATGAATTAAATAAATTATACATGTTTTTATGCAGTACCGAAATGGCTACCACAAAACAAATAGAAAACAAATGCCACAGTAGCAAGGGTGAGCTTAACGGCACGTGCGCACATAGTGGCTTACGCAGCGCTCATCAACGTTACTTATATTAGCAACACACGCTCTAGACGGGTATGACTAGAGCCCAGCAAGCAAAGAAATGCTTCTGCAATCCTTGTGTACATCAAAGTTCCACGTGGGACACCAAATCTAGGAATTGCTTCAAGAACAATTACAATATTTGACAAGTAGAAGCCATAATCAGGGATGCAATGATCATTAACAGTACCTGGAAACAATGAGTCTTCAACACCGCTAGGGTAGACAGTTTCTGCACGTCTTATTCGTTCATAGACTTCAATGTTCAGTACTCTCGTGACCAGTACACTCAATGACAACATCCAGTAAGACAGTGCAGGGCACCTTCTGTCTAGAGCCAAGTAAACAAGTTGTCTTTGCTGACAGTGCATGCATCGGAACACCCACTTGTTTCTTACTCCCAATCACTGTACAGAGTCACTCATCCTCTTACCGCTAAGCTGGCATAAATAAAGCCTCCCTCCAGTGAGAGAGGTCAACTCAGCATCGATAGAGAGTTTATCCAACATAACTATAGTGGCAAACACAGCACGGCGTTAAGAAACTACACTCCTGGAAATGGAAAAAAGAACACATTGACACCGGTGTGTCAGACCCACCATGCTCCGGACACTGCGAGAGGGCTGTACAAGCAATGATCACACGCACGGCACAGCGGACACACCAGGAACCGCGGTGTTGGCCGTCGAATGGCGCTAGCTGCGCAGCATTTGTGCACCGCCGCCGTCAGTGTCAGCCAGTTTGCCGTGGCATACGGAGCTCCATCGCAGTCTTTAACACTGGTAGCATGCCGCGACAGTGTGGACGTGAACCGTATGTGCAGTTGACGGACTTTGAGCGAGGGCGTATAGTGGGCATGCGGGAGGCCGGGTGGACGTACCGCCGAATTGCTCAACACGTGGGGCGTGAGGTCTCCACAGTACATCGATGTTGTCGCCAGTGGTCGGCGGAAGGTGCACGTGCCCGTCGACCTGGGACCGGACCGCAGCGACGCACGGATGCACGCCAAGACCGTAGGATCCTACGCAGTGCCGTAGGGGATCGCACCGCCACTTCCCAGCAAATTAGGGACACTGTTGCTCCTGGGGTATCGGCGAGGACCATTCGCAACCGTCTCCATGAACCTGGGCTACGGTCCCGCACACCGTTAGGCCGTCTTCCGCTCACGCCCCAACATCGTGCAGCCCGCCTCCAGTGGTGTCGCGACAGGCGTGAATGGAGGGACGAATGGAGACGTGTCGTCTTCAGCGATGAGAGTCGCTTCTGCCTTGGTGCCAATGATGGTCGTATGCGTGTTTGGCGCCGTGCAGGTGAGCGCCACAATCAGGACTGCATACGACCAAGGCACACAGGGCCAACACCCGGCATCATGGTGTGGGGAGCGATCTCCTACACTAGCCGTACACCACTGGTGATCGTCGAGGGGACACTGAATAGTGCACGGTACATCCAAACCGTCATCGAACCCATCGTTCTACCATTCCTAGACCGGCAAGGGAACTTGCTGTTCCAACAGGACAATGCAAGTCCGCATGTATCCCGTGCCACCCAACGTGCTCTAGAAGGTGTAAGTCAACTACCCTGGCCAGCACGATCTGCGGATCTGTCCCCCATTGAGCATGTTTGGGACTGGATGAAGCGTCGTCTCACGCGGTCTGCACGTCCAGCACGAACGCTGGTCCAACTGAGGCGCCAGGTGGAAATGGCATGGCAAGCCGTTCCACAGGACTACATCCAGCATCTCTACGATCGTCTCCATGGGAGAATAGCAGCCTGCATTGCTGCGAAAGGTGGATATACACTGTACTAGTACCGACATTGTGCATGCTCTGTTGCCTGTGTCTATGTGCCTGTCGTTCTGTCAGTGTGATCATGTGATGTATCTGACCCCAGGAATGTGTCAATAAAGTTTCCCCTTCCTGGGACAATGAGTTCACGGTGTTCTTATTTCAATTTCCAGGAGTGTATATATCCTGCCTGATGTAGCTCATATTCTGAAGAATCTGGGAGATCATATAACAATTTCCGACGACTTATTCTTCCCAAATAAGTCGATGAAGACAGTAATTTGGCCCTTCCAGTTTTCTCCGTTGTACCTGTTGTATAGCTGTATGATTTTGACAAAGAGAAAGAAATTACACATTTGCTGCAACCTACGAGATAATGTATTACTACCAGAACATTACGCCATTGTAAGTCATGATGTTTCAGCAGTAACGACGTATGCAGAAGAACAAAAGATATTTTAAGATTCTGCTACATCAGCTGCAGATTCTATAAATATAATTTGTCGCTGGTTTAATAACCTCGAGGAACAGAAAAACTGCAATGTGTAAAGCCGTTAAAGACAAACGGGATTACTCTGTGCAGGTCTCCACTGTTTGAAAATTTGAAAATTGAGAAAAGAAGTATCTGAAACACTGGAGACATTCTGGCAATAATCACGCCAAGTAGCAATCAGAATAATCTTCGGAATGAAAACAATTGTTTTATTGTGCAGGCTTTCACTCGATAAGCTGGAAAACCTTTTGTAACATGACAGCCTATTTCAAAGTTAGGGCGGCAGCTAAGATAAGGTTATATTCGTGTTGACAGCTGAAGTCAGCTTGACAGGAGCACGTGGAAGGCCAGCTCCACAGATGGGGTTGTTTCCGGACCCCCACCGACCACTAAGGTGCCCGCGTGGCCGGGAAACCCTTCCGTTTAAGAGCACGATGGTTCTCGTTTCTCATAGCCACTTTTCGCTTCCAGTACAAAATTAAATACTACACCAAAATTAAAGAAGATTGAGCCATATGTGACACTGAAGAACCACTAGTGTTATTTGAAGCGGAAAATATGGATGGTTACGCATGTGAAGACGCGCCTTCGATACCCGCATCAGTTGACAAGTAATTGCAAGTTAAATGTTATAAAGAATTACTGAACTGTAAACGTGAATATCTTGGCAACGCATTATCCGACTGCAACAAACGAGATGTCTATGGATATATCCTCTAGAACTGTATTGGACTGTGATAGCAGAGTTACTGAAATTATCCACATATTTAAGTAGATTTCACATAATTAAAAACAGTTTTTCTTACCAAATAAATAGAGAAACATTAAAAGTAGCGGAGGTACTGTAAACTTTAGATATATAGACAATTATTAACTGTACATTTTAAATTGTTTGTTAATATTTACACTTATAAACCAAAAAACAGAGGAAAACCATAGAAATTATTGTTTATAAATAAACTATCGTACTTAAAAGAAAACTGATCACAGCATAATGTTTCTCGGAAAATTTTCATGTTACTTGATGTATCATATGTATAAAAACGGTTAAAATTAAGAGATTTAACAATTTTCGCGTTCAGTAATTTAACTGACTTCAGTGGTGCTTGACTGGGGTCTCCTGGGTGAACAGCAGCAATTTGGATGGAATTCGAGGTTCTGACGTCATTGGAGGCAGTTGTGTTAAGAAAAAGTTTTATTTAATGAGTGGTTAAATAGCCACTCGTTGGCGTATGTGAATTATTCAGGGTTCCTTCGGACATAGATATTTTTCGGCTTCTGATGAACTTGTTACTGTTTCGTTGCGTGTGATACAAGCTACATTTAAAAGGTTTCAGTGTGTAGCCGAGTGTGTAGCCATTGTGGAATTTATAGTTTGATATACTGTGGAACTTTAACGGTTTTCATATTTTATTCAGCCACCTCAAAGATCTTAAGAAACTTGCTCAGGATCTGGAACAAATCTATTGTGAACTGTGACTTTCGATTTTTTTCTGTATTCTTGTTCGAAATTAACTCGAATTTGTGAAACTTTTAAAAATACGAGAGTGCGTACTTGATTTTTACATGGCAAATCCTACTTACATTTGTATTAAATACTTTTGAGGAATATTGGGCACATTGCAATGAATGTGAGTTGGCACCCCGTAGAGCAGTGTTTTCCAACCTTTCTGAGTACGCGACCCTTTTCCAACTAAAAACATTCTGGCAACCCCGGAACCACTCTCTGATAATACCACTGAACGCTGAATAAACGATATGGCCGGTGACATTCGAGAACAGTTAGTCGAAAAATTAAAGAAGAGCCTACATTTTGCTTTGCAGTTCAATGAATCTACTAATGTTTCCGATTGTGCTCAGTTTACAGTAATAATGCGCTTTGAGGCAGATGAAAGTATCATGGAACACATTTTATTTTGCAAAGAACTCCCTGCGAACACTGCTGCCCAGTGTTTGTATGGCATGTTTTCAGAAAGCACTCGCAACTACGAGATTGATGGGACAAAATGTATAGCAGTTCGTAGTGATGGTGCTATATCTATGACTGGTATCGGTAGTAAAAGTCGGCTCGTCGCGAAATTAAAATCAATAATGCCAAATTTTTCGAGTACACACTGCTGTCTTCATCGACAAGGTCTGGCAGCCACAATATTAACTTCTGATTTAAATTATGTCCTTTAAGAGGTGATCAAAGTTATAAACTGTATTAAAAGTAAAGCGTTGCAAACTCGACTGTTTAGGATCATTTGTGAAGACATGGGTCCGCTCCATCAAAATCTCCTTTATCACACAGAGGTCGGGTGGCTTTCCAAAGGAAAGGTATTGACACGAGCTCTGGAACTAAAAGGTGAATTGTTAATGTTCTTACAAGGTTCTAAATCTGGATATGCGAATTACTGTTGTGACCCTGTTTGGCTGTTAAAATTAGCGTTTCTCGCGGGTTTTTTTTAACCATCTAAATATTTTAAACAAGCGCCTCCAAGGGAAAGAAGAAAACATTATAACAGCTAACGATAAAATCAAAGGATTCCTCGCAAAACTTAGTTTGTGGTCAACGTTCTTACAAAAGACGATGTTTCAGTCCTTCTCATGTATTCAGACGATTGTCGCTGAAATTGCAATGGACCAGTCGGTGATAGTAAGTTCTCACATTAATTGCAAGATAAAGAGCTTGTATAATTTGGAAGAGAAACTCTTAAGTTACTTTCCACAGCTGAACTCTGACGCTGACAACGGTCATAGATGGATACTAAATCCTTTTTTAGATATGTCAGTACAACTGGCTCATCTGATCACGATGACGAAAGAAACAGTTACAGATTTAGCAGGTGACTGGATGCTTTGAATCGAGTTTAATTCGTTAAATATTGACGTCTTCTGGATGAAGAGAAAAGAAGAGTATCCACAGATGTCAAAGGAAGCTTTGAAATTATTAGTGCCATTCGCCACTTGCTACCTCTGTGAATCAGCGTTCTCTTCCATCGTGAACTTAAAAACTAAGAAGAGAAATAGACTTCCACTAGAAAATGAGTTGGTGATTTCTGTCTCAAAAATAGAACCACGATTTGACGAATATTAATAAATAAATAGGCACAGCCTTCTAATTGAAACTACTGTATTTTTAGTCTAGGACCTATAACCCTTGCTTATCTTCATCTGGCGAAGTGGCACCCGTCGCAGATATCGCTGATGTCGCCCTATGAATAAAAACTGTTCAAAACAACAAAAACCTTAATAAGTGTCAAGTATGCTTTTTAATAATACAAATGAGAGACATTAGTCATCAGGCATCAAATTGCAGGTGTGCCGATAAAGCGCTGTGCATACCATTATTGTTATTGAGTTTACTGTTGACGTTATGGCTTATGCTCTGCGGGAGAGAAATTACAACGAAATGACAGAAAACGCAGTGGAAAAAAGAGCATAATGTTTTACATCAGTGTTGTTATTATTATTATTACGACGAATGTGGAGGCTGGGCAGGAAGCGGCTACGAGGGTAGCGGAGTACGTGTGGAGTGCACATGTGGGTTTTTTGGTTAGAGAATTCCCTTCCTAGGCCCGACAAGACGCCTCCTGAGACGCGACAAGTTAATAGTAGGCAAAACGCAACAGGGAATAACAATATTAATGTGCTAATAGTAAACTGCAGGAGCGTCTATAGAAAGGTCCCAGAACTGCTCTCATTAATATACGGTCACAATGCCCACATAGTACTAGGGACAGAAAGTTGGCTGAAACCAGATGTAAAAAGTAATGAAATTCTAAACTCAGATTGTAAGGTATACCGCAGAGACAGGCTGGACAGTGAAGGGGGAGGTGTGTTTATGGCGATAAAAAGTGCAATATTATCGAAGGAAATTGACGGAGATCCAAAATGTGAAATAATTTGGCTGAAGGTCACGGTTAAAGCAGGCTCAAACATGGTAATTTGATGTCTCTATAGGCCCCCTGGCTCAGCAGCTGTTGTGGCAGAGCACCTGAAGGAAAATTAGAAAACATTTCGAGTACATTTGCCGACCATGTTATAGTTCTGGGTGGAGATTTTAATTTGCCGGATATAGACTGGGAAACTCAAACGCTTATAACTGGTGGCAGGCACAAAGAATCCAGTGAAATTTTTTAAATGCATTATCTGAAAACTACCTTGAGCAGTTAAACAGAGAACCGACTCGTGGCGATAACATATTAGACCTTCTGGTGACAAATAGACCCGAACTAATTGAAACAGTTAACGCAGAACAGGGAATCAGCGATCATAAAGCGGTTACTGCATCGATGATTTCAGCCGTAAACAGAAATATTAAAAACGGCAGGAAGTCTTTTCAGTTTAGCAAAAGTGACAAAAAGCAGATTTCCAGTAGTTGACGGCTCAACACAAAAGTTTTGTCTCAAGTACAGATAGTGTTGAGGATCAGTGGACAAAGTTCAAAACCATCGTACAATATGCGTTAGATGAGTATGTGCCAAGCAAGATCGTAAGAGATGGAAAAGAGCCACCGTGGTTCAACAACCGAGTTAGAAAACTGCTGCGGAAGCAAAGGGAACTTCACAGCAAACACAAACATAGCCAAAGCCTTG
The DNA here is from genome assembly GCF_023864275.1 of Schistocerca cancellata. Lineage (NCBI taxonomy): Eukaryota > Metazoa > Arthropoda > Insecta > Orthoptera > Acrididae > Schistocerca > Schistocerca cancellata. Next base: position 452,425,762 of record NC_064628.1, on the reverse strand, counting down.
CAGACAAACAAAAATTACGCGAAGCGAAATGTAGTGTGAGGAGGTCTATGCGAGAGGCGTTCAATGAATTCGAAAGTAAAGTTCTATGTGCAGACGTGGCAGAAAATCCTAAGAAATTTTGGTCTTATGTCAAAGCGGTAGGTGGATCAAAACAAAATGTCCAGACATTCTGTGACCAAAATGGTACTGAAACAGAGGATGACACACTAAAGGCCGAAATACTAAATGTCTTTTTCCAAGGCTGTTTCACAGAGGAAGACTGCACTCTACTTCCTTCTCTAGATTATCGCTCAGATGACGGTAGATATCGAAATACTGTAGATGACAGAGGGATAGAAAAACAATTAAAATCGCTCAAAAGAGGAAAGACCGCTGGAGCTGATGGAATACTAGTTCGATTTTCCATAAAGTACGCGAAGGAACTAGTCCCCCTTCTTGCAGCGGCGTACCGTAGGTCTCTAGAAGAGCGTAGCGTTCCAAAGGATTGGAAAAGGGCACAGGTCATCCCCGTTTTCAAGAAGGGTCGTCAAACAGATGTGCAGAACTATAGACCTATATCTCTAACGTCGATCAGTTGTAGAATTTTGGAACACGTTTTATGTTCGAGTATAATGACTTTTCTGGAGACCAGAAATCTACTCTGTAGGAATCAGCATGAGTTTCGAAAAAGACGATCGTGTGAAACCCAGCTCGCCGCTATTCGTCCACGAGACTCAGAGGGCCATAGACACGGGTTCCCAGGTGGATGCCGTGTTTCTTGACTACCGCAAGGCGTTCGATACAGTTCCCCACAGTCGTTTAATGAACGAAGTAAGAGCATATGGACTATCAGACCAATTGTGTGATTGGATTGAACAGTTCCTATATAACAGAACGCAGCATGTCATTCTCAATGGAGAGAAGTCTTCCGAAGTAAGAGTGATTTCAGGTGTGCCGCAGGAGAGTGTCGTAGGACCGTTACTATTCACAATATACTTAAATGACCTTGTGGATAATATCGGAAGTTCACTGAGGCTTTTTGCGGATGATGATGTAGTATATCGAGAGGATGTAACAATGAAAAATTGTACTGAAATGCAGGAGGATCTGCAACGAATTGACGCATGGTGCAGGGAATGGCAATTGAATCTCAATGTAGACAAGTGTAATGTGCTGCGAATACATAGAAAGAAAGATCCTTTATCATTTAGCTACAATATAGCAGGTCAGCAACTGGAAGCAGTTAATTGCATAAATTATCTGTGAGCACGCATTAGGAGTGATTTAAAATGGAATGACCATATAAAGTTGATCGTCGGTAAAGCAGATGGCAGACTGAGATTCATTGGAAGTATCCTAAGGAAGTGCAATCCGAAAACAAAGCACTTGTTCGCCCACTGCTTGAGTATTGCTCACCAGTGTGGGATCCATACCAGATAGAGTTGATAGAAGAGATAGAGATGATCCAACGGAGAGCAGCGCGCTTCGTTACAGGATCATTTAGTAATCGAGAAAGCTTTACGGAGATGATAGATAAACTCCAGTGGAAGACTCTGCAAGAGAGACGCTCAGTAGCTCGGTATGGGCTTTTGTTGAAGTTTCGAGAACATACCTTCACCGAGGAGTCAAGCAGTATATTGCTCCCTCCTACGTACATCTCGCGTAGAGACCATGAGGATAAGATTAGAGCCCACACAGAGGCATACCGACAATCTTTCTTTCCACGAACAATACGAGACTGGAATAGAAGGGATAACCGATAGAGGTACTCAAAGTACCCTCCGCCACACACAGTCAGGTGGCTTGCGGAGTATGGATGTAGATGTAGATGTAGATTTAGAACAAAGTACATTAGACGCCCGACAAAGACAACGCCGCCGACAATGCAGTTTTCAACTGTACTGTTAGCGACACTCCTCGCGTTGCAATTATTGTAACCGATACCTCCGCTCGGGTCTCCTCGACGATGTTGCCAAATTCTCTGTGACGGTGTTGCAAGCAAGCCTCATATTAATTCATGGCCTTGAAATACCTCTATATTAATTACATTTTAGACACATCGTCGTTAACCAACACGAATTCAATAAAGCTGCCCATTTACTAATATGTAGGAAGATGTTTCTTTCAGCTAGCCGTCTTCTGTGATTATGAGTCATTTTGAAGAGAAGGTAAAAACAAATGTCTTTAGATGACTTCTTGTAAAGAAGGATGTACATTTTGTAAATTGTTTTAGTAGTTTTTCGGAATGGGATACATTATCCTTTTTTACATGAATTCCGACAGAAAAATATGTTTCGCATAACGAGTGTTTCGCAATGCAGGTAAGAGTCAGAAGTGAATTATCCTCTTTAAACGAGACTCCACTGTGTAGTCAATTTGTAAACAAGAAGCTGTTTCCTCGAATTTCTCACAGTTACTTACTGGATCATCTTCATTTAGTTATCGATCGGTTCCTGAAACAGTTTTCCAGTTTTGCGTTTATTTATCGCTAACACAGTGTATTTATTATAAAAAAACAATCTACATTATGCTCAGTTCAGAATTCATGTAAACAAGGAATTGCGTAATTTAAATTAAAAAATTAATACTGTTTTTCATAGGGCTATGTTTTTATATTACAGAACCTCTAGTTTTGAAACATGTAGCAGGATGGTTATTTCATTTACTTTCATTCAATTTCAAAACAAGACAACATTTCTTTTTAATTAATGGCGAGAATATGTTGTGTGTATTCTTACAAATGATGGAACTAGTTTTTTGTAAGATATTTTTCAACTCTTTTATAAAGCACTATCAAAAAAAGAACGATTCACTTCATGGTAATCACCGTAATTAACTACACGAAAGAAATGAGAAATTAACCATATGACCAGCAACAATGATCTTGTAGGAATTCCGATGAAGCCACGGAACTAGGAAAATAGAAACAACATGCAGTGTGTGAATTAAAGTCCGAGTTGAGTTCAGACATCCTTGATCCGCTCGGTAGAAACTGCTGCACTTCATGCCTTGTGTCACTGCTGCCAATCCTAGTGATCTATTGTTTGGTTTGAAGCTTGTTACTGAAATGAATTCTAGTAGCCGTGGTGCCAAATCTTGCACGTGAGCTGTGTGTTGTTGCAGCCATTTTGTATCATATTTGAACGTGAGCATCTTTTAAATGCGCTTTCATAAATTGTTCTCGTTCTGTGTGATATTTTTATCACAGCAGATGATTGGCTCGTAAACTAAGTTGTCAGTAACACACAAGACGCTGCCACTGCACCGCCATTCCAGCCTGGAAGTTGATGCGGTCCTTTCCCTCTCCATGCCGACCACACAGAGGTAAATACTACATGTATGAGACTTAGTGACACTCGCAACGTAATTCCATTCCGCAGAAGTGGGTGGAGATCGATAGACTTTGTGTTGTTTCTCACTGCTGTAAGTACTTGCCTATTTGAACTCTTCGACAGGTTTAAATTAAATTCGTATTCATTATTATAAACAAGTACCAGATGTGAACGTGAGCGAAATTGCAATGTACTTTCACAGAACCATGTCACTTCCGTGTGGCATTTATACCATAGCAGATGGTCGTCATGAAACATTGAAACAGACTGTACTTTACTACCATGCTGCAACTGCTTTCTCTTGCGACCGCAACCCCCCCCCCCCCGAGCAAGGCTTTTCGGCAGCCCAGGGGGTCGCTATCCACAGGGTGACAAAAACTGCCGTAGACGAAAGGTAGCCAAATTTGTTAGACAAACCACATAAACCACATTTACGGGGACGCTTTGAAGTGTTTTTGTTGTGTGATTTGTGGGGAATCCTTTTCGTGCAGTAGCTCGAGGAACCCCAGAGCTGATACAGAATTTGCGAACAGTTTAGATCTTAGATTTTCGGCGAGTTAATGGGAGAAGTTTCATTTGATTTCGTCATGCACACCACATGTACGTTCCCAAATAATCCGCAGGGTCACACTTTTCAGCATAGTCTGAGCAAATAATTCAGTTCCAGATTCCCTCAGTATTAAAACAATTCTGAGGCTTATTGTGGTGTCACGGTATTTGCGTCCCAGTCGTCATTGCAGTTATCAGACGGAAAATGCTATAACACAGGTGTTCTTGTGATGAGTCAGTAATCAGCAACGATACAGTCATGCCTTTAAAAGCAAATATAGATACAAATGACGTAGCTGAACTCTTACACGAGGAAGAACGTTTCAGCATTATCTAGCCGAAAAACTGTAAAAAGTGTTAAGTAGATATACGTGTTATGTGGTGTGTGCCTTTATCACTTCCAGCAAGTCAACATTCTGAATGAGAAGGAGTTTGTAGATTAATCGAATTCAAAGATTGCACCACCGACAACAGCTTAGAACAAACATCGGAAGCAGCGTTTAACATTATTCAAATGAACAGAAAAAGGTTTGCGTGTCAATAAAAAGAAATCTGCGTATCGAAGTTGTTACTACAAGTACTAGAGCGATATGTATGTAAAGCAGGCATGAATCTCCCTTACAGTATTCTGTTTTGTCGCACTGTCACATAGAGAATTTGTAAATACAGTACATTTTTGACATAAGATTGCACATTATTTTCATGAAATATAACCGCGAAACGTGGTAATAAATAATATATAAGAGAAATGCGGTAAGGTTGTTTTAAGAGACTGTCATCAGGTAGATAATTTACTCTTGCTAGCTATGTAAATGTAAAAAGATTTGTAATCAGTAAAATGAACAGAAACCTTAAAGACGCTAAAATTTAACGAGACGTAGGCAACTGTGTTTCAATAGGTCTGCAGTTCCGAAATATCTCCCTCAAACTAACTGAATGTTGATCATACAGCCCAGGAAGTTTTACCAGCATTGTGGGAAAAAGTCACTATTTCATTAGCTTCATATTTTCAGTAGGAACAATGAAAGAATTAAAAACTGTAGTTCATTGTTTACTTTACGCAATTTGATGTAACATGCGCAAGGAGTTATGTTCACATCTCCATACATGCGAATATAACAGTTCTGTCCATTGTGCTTCTATAGCCGCTTGGGTCCAAAATTGCGCCCACCGTAAAGTTATCGGTACTTCTTTAATTCAAGGCTTTAGTTTTTACGCTGTGGTCACACTGTGCAACGAGAGGTACACGGTAGTAACCTGCTTTTCATATTTTCCATTGTAAATTCGCTTTAAAGTGTCTAACACTGTGCCAGTTTCGTATCTGCACTGGTTCTTGTATTAAAGACTTTGCTTTCCTCGCAAAATAAGAATACAGTTACTTTTCGATGACAAGATTTTTAATTTCGGGCCGGATTAAGGCTCAACTGATTCAGAAGGCCGCTTGGGGTGCCATGCTGAAATGGACGCCGGGCGCCCCTAGTGCAAAATTTGTACACAGGGTGTATCGTAATTAGTAGCGAAAACATCCCATTTCGACGAGCACTAGATGAGAAATTATTTTTAAAGGTATTAGCCACACTCCAAGAAACATTAACACACATGTGTGAAAGGGCGGAAACATTGAGGAGGACGTCAAATGATACGACATTTGTGTGTAAAAATGTTGGGGTGGTGTGTGGGAGGGGGGGGGGGATGTTCTCGAACCTACACTGCAGTAAAGGACGAATCTTACGTATTTGTATACATTTCATACCCACTGGACTAATCGGTCACCAGTACAGTTAACTGAATTTTCCGTCGATACTTGGCAGGTCATGATAATCATGTTAAATAGGAAAAACTTTATAATTTTCTTTTTTGAGCTGGTGATGACCTCATAAACTGAAACCCGGGTCGTGGACATGCAACCATATTTTACAGAAATTTCGTAAATCTTTCCTATTTAATTCAGAGTAACTCACTACCTGAAATGAATGCAATACCTATTTATCAGATTTCAGTCTGATTTATTGAAGCAGGAATTGTTAAATTACTGCGTTCTAGCATTTAAAATGTATTAAACAGCAGTCAAAGCCATTTGTACTGCTCATCTGAAAGGTGAAACTGTCCTAGAAACGCAACTTACTCTCACCCCGAAAGAAATATTATTTTCTAAGCCTATTAATGTAAAAATTGTTAAAGTTAATCAAATACCTTCTTGTAAAAATAGGTACCGATAACAGCAATAATAAAGAAACAATGTATGAAAACAGATGAAGGTCCCACTAAACCAACGATAAACAGACGGAAATTGAAAAATTTCCTTAAAAGTCGGCAAAAATTATTCATAACACTTCCGAAAGAACAACATCGTTAGTTGTTATTGTTGTTGTGGTCTTCAGTCCTGAGACTGGTTTGATGCAGCTCTCCATGCTACTCTATCCTGTGCAAGCTTCTTCATCTCCCAGTACCTACTGCAGCCTACATCCTTCTGAATCTGCTTAGTGTATTCATCTCTTGGTCTCCCCCTACGATTTTTACCCTCCACGCTACCCTCCAATACTAAATTGGTGATCCCTTGATGCCTCAGGACATGTCCTACCAACCGATCCCTTCTTCTGGTCAAGTTGTGCCACAAACTTCTCTTCTACCCAATCCTATTCAATACTTCCTCATTAGTTATGTGATCTACCCATCTAATCTTCAGCATTCTTCTGTAGCACCACATTTCGAAAGCTTCTATTCTCTTCTTGTCCAAACTATTTACCGTCCATGTTTCACTTCCATACAATGCTACACTCCATACAAATACTTTCAGAAATGACTTCCTGACACTTAAATCTATACTCGATGTTAACAAATTTCTCTTCTTCAGCAACGCTTTCTTTGCCATTGCCAGTCTACATTTTATCTCCTCTCTACTTCGACCATCATTTGTTATTTTGCTCCCCAAATAGCAAAACTCCTTTACTACTTTAAGTGTCTCATTTCCTAATGTAATACCCTCAACATCACCCGACTTCATTCGACTACATTCCATTATCCTCGTTTTAATTTGTTGATGTTCATCTTATATCCTCCCTTCAAGACACCATCCATTCCATTCAACTGCTCTTCAAAGTCCTTTGCTATCTCTGACAGAATTACAATGTCATCGGCGAACCTCAAAGTTTTTATTTCTTCTCCATGGATTTTAAGTCCTAATCCGAATTTTTCTTTTGTTGCCTTTACTTCTTGCTCAATATACAGATTGAATAACATCGGGGAGAGGCTACAACCGTGTCTCACTCCCTTCCCAACCACTGCTTCCCTTTCATGCCCCTCGACTCTTATAACTGCCATCTGGTTTCTGCACAACTTGTAAATAGCCTTTTGCTCCCTATATTTTACCCCTGCCACCTTTAGAATTTGAAAGAGAGTATTCCAGACAACATTGTCAAAAGCTTTCTCTAAGTCTACAAATGCTAGAAACGTAGGTTTGCCTTTCCTTAATCTTTCTTCTAAGATAAGTCGTAAGGTCAGTATTGCCTCACGTGTTCCAGTATTTCTACGGAATCCAAACTGATCTTCCCCCAGGTCGGCTTCTACTAGTTTTTCCATTCGTCTGTAAAGAATTCGTGTTAGTATTTTGCAGCTGTGGCTTATTAAACTGATTGTTCGATAATTTTCACATCTGTCAACACCTGCTTTCTTTGGGATTGGAATTATTATATTCTTCTGAGGGTATTTCGCCTGTTTCATACATCTTGCTCACCAGATGGTAGAGTTTTGTCAGGACTGGCTCTCCCAAGGCCGTCAGTAGTTCCAATGGAATGTTGTCTACTCCGGGGGCCTTGTTTCGACTCAGGTCTTTCAGTGCTCTGTCAAACTCTTCACGCAGTATCGTGTCTCCCATTTCATCTTCATCTACATCTTCTTCCATTTCCATAATATTGTCCTCAAGTACATCGCCCTTGTATAGACCCTCTATATACTCCTTCCACCTTTCTGCTTTCCCTTCTTTGCTTAGAACTGGGTTTCCATCAAAGCTCTTGATATTCATGCAAGTGGTTCTCCTTTCTCCAAAGGTCTCTTTAATTTTTTCTGTGGGCAGTATCTATCTTAACCCTTGTGAGATAAGCCTCTACATCCTTACATTTGTCTTCTAGCCATCCCTGCTTAGCCATTTTGCACTTCCTGTCGATCTCATTTTTGAGACGTTTGTATTCCTTTTTGCCTGCTTCATTTACTGCATTTTTATATTTTCTCCTTTCATCAATTAAATTCAATATTTCTTCTGTTACCCAAGGGTTTCTACTAGCCCTCGTCTTTTTACCTACTTGATCCTCTGCTGCCTTCACTACTTCATCCCTCAAAGCTACCCATTCTTCTTCTACTGTATTTCTTTCCCCCATTCCTGTCAATTGTTCCCTTATGCGCTCCCTGAAACTCTGTACAACCTCTGGTTCTTTCAGTTTATCCAGGTCCCATCTCCTTAAATTCCCGCCTTTTTGCAGTTTCTTCAGTTTTAATCTACAGTTCATAACCAATAGATTGTGGTCAGAGTCCACATCTGCCCCTGGAAATGTCTTACAATTTAAAACCTGGTTCCTAAATCTCTGTCTTACCATTATATAATCTATCTGATACCTTTTAGTATCTCCAGGGTTCTTCCATGTATACAACCTTCTATCATGATTCTTAAACCAAGTGTTAGCTATGATTAAGTTGTGCTCTGTGCAAAATTCTACCAGGCGGCTTCCTCTTTCATTTCTTAGCCCCAATCCATATTCACCTACTATGTTTCCTTCTCTCCCTTTTCCTACTCTCGAATTCCAGTCACCCATGACTGTTAAATTTTCGTCTCCCTTCACTATCTGAATAATTTCTATTATTTCATCATACATTTCTTCAATTTCTTCGTCATCTGCAGAGCTAGTTGGCATATAAACTTGCACTACTGTAGTAGGTGTGGGCTTCGTATCTATCTTGGCCACAATAATGCGTTCACTATGCTGTTTGTAGTAGCTTACCCGCATTCCTATTTTCCTATTCATTATTAAACCTACTCCTGCATTACCCCTATTTGATTTTGTATTTATAACCCTGTATTCACCTGATCAAAAGTCTTGTTCCTCCTGCCACCGAACTTCACTAATTCCCACTATATCTAACTTTAACCTATCCATTTCCCTTTTTAAATTTTCTAACCTACCTGCCCGATTAAGGGATCTGACATTCCATGCTCCGATCCGTAGAACGCCAGTTTTCTTTCTCCTGATAATGACATCTCTTGAGTAGTCTCCGCCCGGAGATCCGAATGGGGGACTATTTTACCTCCGGAATATTTTACCCAAGAGGCCGCCATCATCATTTAATCATACAGTAAAGCTGCATGCCCTCGGGAAAAATTACGGCCGTAGTTTCCCCTTGCTTTCAGCCGTTCGCAGTACCAGCACAGCAAGGCCGTTTTGGTTATTTTTACAAGGCCAGATCAGTCAATCATCCAGACTGTTGCCCTTGCAACTACTGAAAAGGCTGCTGCCCCTCTTCAGGAACCACACGTTTGTCTGGCCTCTCAGCAGATACCCCTCCGTTGTGGTTGTACCTACGGTACGGCTATCTGTATCGCTGAGGCACGCAAGTCTCCCCACCAACGGCAAGGTCCATGGTTCATGCGGGGGACATCGTTAGTATAGCAATGTAAATATCAAAACAGTATTGGCTACACTATTTGAAACTTTTACCACTGCACGTGAAGAAAACTGTATATTTTTTACAGCAGGTCACACTTGGTACATGTTATGTAAACTGGTTAGTGTTTAAATTTATAAAGTAGTAAGAACATATGATTTGATGCAAAATTAAAGCAATTTATTTTTTGCAAATGCAAATGAATAATGGCTGTATTAATTACCTCTGTACAGCTGCCGAATTATAACCCCAAGCTTTTTCAATAACTCTATACGCTTTTTCTCTGTAGAACTGGCAAAAAGCTTTTGAAGAATATTTAATCGAAATAACATATCTGTTTAAAACTGCGTAACGGCTAGAGCTTTCTTGTATAATATCGTGACATTGGTTGACTTGATGACCTGTAGTGCGTGACACTCGGAATATTTGTTTGACAACATCAGAGACGTGTAATGTTCTGGTTGCCAATGGAAAAACTACTTAGGCGTTTTGATTATTCGTAGAAACCGATTCTTGTCATTTCTAAAATAAATACAATGATTTAACGTGGACGCAACAACTTATGTATGGCCACTATGACTTTTCACGTTGCAGTGCTGTCGTTCTTCAGGTATTTATGTTGTGATACGTTTTTCGGATCTCCAGGTGAGGACTACTGAGGAGGATGTCGTCATCGGGAGAAGTAAAACTCGCGTTCTACGGATAGAAGCGTGGACTGTTAGATCCCCTAACCGGACAGGTAGATTAGAAAATTTGGATGGATAGGTTACAGTTAGATATTGTGGATATTAGCGAAGTTTGGTGGCAGGTGGAATAGGACTTCTGGTCAGGTGAGTACAGGCCTAAAAATACAAAATCAAACAGTGGTAATGCAGGAGTAGGTTCAGTAATGAATAAGAAAATGGGAATGCTGTTACGCTGTTAGGAAGAGCATAGCGAACGGATTATTGTAGCCGAGATATGCACGAAGTCCACGCCCACCACATTAGTACATGTGCCAACTAGCCCCGCTGATGAAGATATTGAATAAATGTATGATGAAATAAAAGAAATCATTCACATAGTAAATGGAGACGAAAATTTAATAATGATGGGTGACTGGAATTCGATGTTAGGAAAAGGGAGTGAAGGAAAAATAGTAGGTGAATATAGACTGGGGGAAAGAAATGATGCCGCCTGGTAGAATTTCGCACAGAGCACAGTTTAATTATCGATAACACCAAGTTTCCAGGCACAGATTTGGACTCTGACCACAATTAATAATATGTGAACTATAGATTAAAACTGCAGAAATTGCGAAACGGTAGGAAATTAAGAGATGGGACCTGGATAATTTTAAAGAAGCAGATGTTGTTGAGAATTTCAGATGGCGTATTAGCCAACGTTTGACAAGAACAGGGGAAAGGAATACAGCAGAAGATGAATGGGTAGCTTTGACAGATGAAATGGTGAAGGCATCAGAGGATCAAATAGGTAAAAAGACAGGGCCAAGTAGAAGTCCTTGGATAACACAGAAGATATTGAATTTAACTGGCGAAAGGAGAAAATAAAAACATGCAGTAAATGAAGCAAACGAAATGGAATACAAAGGTTAGGAACCGCATTTGGCTAAGTACGAAAGGCAAGAGGACAAATATAAGGGTTTAATAGCATATCTCACTAGGGTAAAGATAGACACCGCCTACAAGAAAATTAAAGAAGGCTTTGAAGAAACGAGAAGTGGCTGCATGAATACCAAAAGTTCAGACGGAAAACAGTCCTAAGTAAACAAGGGAAAGCTGAAAGGAATATATAGAGGGTCTACACAAGGGAGATGAAAATTCAGCCAGTAGTACGAAGACAGAAGAGGACATAGATGAAGCTAAAGAAGAGATGGGAGACAATATTGCGAGAAGAACCTGACAGAGCACTGAAAGACCTACGTGTAAAAAAGACGCCGGAGAGTAGACGACATTCCGTCAGTCCTAACTGATAGCTTTGAGACAGCCAGCCATGACAAAACATATCCATCAGGCAAAATACCAGCAGACTTCAAGAAGAATATAATAATTCCAATTCCAAAGAAAGCGAGTGCTGACAGATGTGAACATTACCGAATTGTAAGTGTAATAAGTCATGGTTGCAAAACACTATCACGAATTATTTACAGAAGAATGGAAAAACCGGAAGAAGGCGACGTCGAAGGAAATAAATTTGGATTTCGGAGAAATTTAAGAACATGCGAGGCGATACTGACCCTACGACTTATCTCAGAAGATAGGTTAAGGAAAGGCAAACCCACATTTATAGAGTTTGTAGACTTAAAGAAAGTTTTACACAATGTTGACTAGAATGCTCTCCCTGAAAATCTGAAGGTGTCAGGGTAGAATATAGGGAGCGAAAGCTATTTACAACTTGTACAGAAACAAGACGGCAGTTATAAGAGTCGAGGAGCATGAAAGAGAAGCAATGGATGAGAAGGGTGTGAGACAGGTTTATAGCCTGCCTCCTCGCCCCCTCCCCTCTATTATTCAGTCTGTATATTGAGCAGGCGGTAAAGGAAACCGAAAAAAAATTTGGAGTAGGAATTAAAGTCCAGGAAGAAGAAACAAAAACTTTGTGGTTTGCCGATGACATCGTAATTCTGTCAGAGACTGCAAAGGACTTGGAAGAGCAATTGAACGGAACGGATTGTATCTTGAAAGGAGGATATAAGATGGACAACAACAGAACTATAACAAAAATCTGGTGATACTGAGGAAATTAGATTGGGAAACGAGGCACTTAAAGTAGTAGATGAGTATTGCTATTTGGGCAGCAAAATAACTAATGATGACAGTAATAGAGAGGATATAAAATATAGACTGGCAAAGGCAAGGAAAGCGTTTCTGGATAAGAGAAATTCGTTAAAATCTAAAATAGGTTTAAGTTTCAGGAAGATTTTTCCAAAAACGTTTGAATGGTGTGTAGCCATGTATGTAAGTGAAACAAGGACGACCAGCACTTTACACAAGAAGTGAATAGAAGTTTCTAAAATGTGGTGCTACAGAGGAATGCTAAAATTCGGTGGGTAGATCGCGTAGCTAATGAGGGTACTGAACAGAAGTGGGGACAAAAGAAATTAGTGGCGCAGACTGACCAAAACGAGGGATCGGTTGATAGGACACATTCTCAGACGTCAAGGTAAAAAAATGGTTCAAATGGCTCTGAGCACTATGGGACTTAACATCTTATGGTCATCAGTCCCCTAGAACTTAGAACTACTTAAACCTAACTAACCTAAGGACAGCACACAACACCCAGCCATCACGAGGCAGAGAAAATCCCTGACCCCGCCGGGAATCGAACCCGGGAACCCGAGCGTGGGAAGCGAGAACGCTACCGCACGACCACGAGATGCGGGCAGACGTCAAGGGATTACCAGTTTAGTCTTGGAGCGAGAAAAAGAGATGAATGCAGTAAGCAGAATCAGACGATTCGGATATGAAGAAAGAGGCTTGCGCACGGTAGAGTAGCTGCATCAAACCAGTCTGAGAACTGAAAGCCACAACAACATTTTTCCAAATCTTCAGTGTATTGTCCACATTGGTTGTTATTTCTGGATCATGCTGTGTCAAAGTATCATTTTCCAACATGTTGTTGTTGTTGTGGTCTTCAGTCCTGGGACAGGTTTGATGCAGCTCTCCATGCTACTCTATCCTGTGCAAGCTTCTTCATCTCCCAGTACTTACTGCAATCTACGTCCTTCTGAATCTGCTTAGTGTATTCATCTCTTGGTCTGCCTCTATGATTTTTACCCTCCACACTGCCCTCCAATGCTAAATTTGTGATCCCTTGATGCCTCAGAACATGTCCTACCAACCGATCCCTTCTTCTTGTCAAGTTGTGCCACAAGCTCCTCTTCTCCCCAATTCTATTCAATACCTCCTCATTAGTTATGTCAGCTACCCATCTAATCTTCAACATTCTTCTGTAGTACCACATTTCGAAAGCTTCTATTCTCTTCTTGTCTAAAATATTTATCGTCCATGTTTCACTTCCATACATGGCTACACTCCATACAAATACTTTCAGAAACGGCTTCCTGACACTTAAATCTATACTCGATGTTAACAAATTTCTCTTCTTCAGAAACGCTTTTCTTGCCATTGCCAGTTATATCCTCTCTACTTCGACCATCATCACTTATTTTGCTCTCCAAATAGCAAAACTCTTTTACTACTTCAAGTGTCTCATTTCCTAATGTAATTTGTAACGGAACTGAAATGATGGTGGGCTGACAGTAATTTGGAGCCCGCGCGTCGGAAACGGGCGCGCTTGTGTGAGACTGCCAGGGAGTGCACCCTGATGCCATCTATTGGCGAAACTGGGAATAGCGCTGCCTGTCAGACAATGCACTAAGCTCTCAGAGTCAAATGTATTCTTTTTCTTGGTAATTATAAGTTATTACTGTATAATTTAATGTTGTAAAGCGCTAGTAGTAAATTATTATGACTGGTATGAACTCCAGGGTAATAAATATAAATATTCTTAAATACTAAATGATTTCGGTAAAAAGGTGGTAGGGGAACGCCCCCACTCTTGGTGATACGAGCGTAGCTAGGGGTAGCTGGAGACACAGGGACTGAACAAGGGAATGGCCTGGGGAGTGTTGACGTGATCGGACGTGCGTAACTGTGCTCACGCAAAAGTGATTGTGCAACAGCGAAGAGGCGAATATCGTCGCCGTTTGTGGAGTAGAACCCGACGAATGGTTGTCGAAGCCGCCTCTATGCCACTGGGGCTGATTGTAAGAGTTCCAGTGCCCAGATTTTATGGCGGACGTGCAGTAGCTTATACGAGTGCTACAGCTCATAGTTCCAGCCGCCATTAAGGGCATGAGGCGTGAAGTGCTACGTTAGTCACATGCATCTCACCACCAGCACCGACACGTCTACCCAAGGCAAGACTGCTTGCAATTGTTAAGTCGAACATTGTATACATGTTAAAGGAGAATACCAGTTTTCTTTTATGCAAGTGCAGAGGACAGAATATAGTAATGAGTAAAATTACGACGCATGTTGTTCATTGTAAAGTGTAGTAACCTCAAACATAGTATAGTGAAATCAGACTGAGGCCACCATCGCCTCTTTCATTTACAATTCTTTTGGTTGTAGAATACTTTAGCGTATAAGAATATTGAAAAGAGCAATGGTCACACCAGAATGAGTCGCCTATTTACAGTTACTTAAATTTTTCTGAGCAACCTTTCAAGTAAAGTCACCTAACTAATTCTGTATCAATGGTCCAAAGAGTAATATCCAAAATCATTAAATAAGTTGAAGGATAGAATTTTGTTAACCGAAGTTGCATAACCTGTCTTGGTAGTAATTACCAAGCCAACTCACAGAAATTGAGAGAGTATTTGCTTTGTAGAATCATCTAGAATGATCAGAAATAGTAATATTCAGAATTAAGTTTAAATTCAACTCAAGCCATTTCACTTTGAAACGAGCCCAAAAATTGATTTATTCTTTTGCTCCTTCAGAGCTGGCGACCGTAGTTATAAGTATTTTCAGGAGGATTCGACGGTAAGTCTGCTGCTCTCGTCGTGCTGATAGGATTATCCACTGCTGCTAGCAGTGGTGATTGGATACATAAGCTCACTACCAAGTTAAGTGGGTCAGGTAGGCAGTGTTACCGTGTGAACTGTAGGGCACTGTAGGCCGTGGATCGAACCCGTTCAATCATCACAGCTCTTAGGGAAATAGTCCGGTTAGGAGTGTACTATTCATTAGGTAAATACTGGCGAGTAACGGTCAAAAATGTATACGCAAGTGAATTTAGCAAGGTCCACGTAGCACATAGTTAATGTGGTGCAATGGCGAGGGTAGGAGTGGAGTAAAAGTGAGCTGAGCTTGTGGCAGCTGTGCTGGATTCAAATATTAACTACGTGAATTCACTACTGCCTCTTACCATTGGGACTGAGCTATTTACAGTTAAAATACGTAGCAGTAAGCGCAAAGGCGTGACAGCTACAAGTCCGTATTGGTTTTATACATACGGAATTGGGAAGTGGGTCATTCCGTCAGTGGAGGGGGTTAAAACAACCGAGTCAGTGGAGAACATACCCCATTTACTGATGGAAAGATTCAGCGGTTCGGTCGCAAATTCCCTCAGCATCACCAGACTTAATTCGACTGCATTCCATTTTCCTCGTCTTCCTTTTGTTGATGTTCGCCGGCCGCGGTGGTCTAGCGGTTCTAGGCGCTCAGTCAGGAATCGCGCGACTGCTACGGTCGCAGATTCGAATCCTGCCTCGGGCATGGATGTGTGTGATGTCCTTAGGTTAGTTAGGTTTAAGTAGTTCTAAGTTCTGGGGGACTGATGACCATAGATGTTAAGTCCCATAGTGCTCAGAGCCATTTGAACCATTTGTTGACGTTCATCTTACAGCCTCCTTTCAAGACACTGTCCACTCCATTCAGGTGCTCTTACAAGTCCTTTGCTGTCTCTGACAGATTTACAATGCCATCGGCGAACCTCACAGTTTTTATTTCTTCTCCATGGATTTTAATACCTACTCTGAATTTTTCTTTTGTTTCCTTTACTACTTGCTCAATATACAGATTGAATAACATCGGGGATAGGCTACAACCCTGTCTCACTCCTTTCCCAACCGCTGCTTCCCTTTCATGTCCCTCGACTCTTATAACTGCCATCTGCTTTCTGTACAAATTGTAAATAGCCTTTCGCTCCCTGTATTTTACCCCTGCCACCTTTAGAATTTGAAAGAGAGTATTCCAGACAACATTGTCAAAAGCTTTCTCTAAGTTTACAAATACTTGAAACGTCGGTTTGCCTTTCCTTAATCTTTCTTCTAAGATAAGTCGTAAGGTCAGTATTGCCTCACGTGTTCCAATATTTCTACGGAATCCAAACTGATCTTCCCCGAGGTTGGCTTCTACTAGTTTTTCCATTCGTCTGTAAAGAATTCAAGTTAGTATTTTGCACCTGTGGCTTATTTAACTGATTGTTCGGTAATTGTCACATCTGTCAACACCTGATTTCCTTGGGATTGGAATTATTATATTCTTTTTGAAGTCTGAGGGTATTTCGCCTGTCTCATACATCTTGCTCACCAGATGGTAGAGTTTTGTCAGGACTGGCTCTCCCAAGGCCGTCAATAGTTCCAATGGAATGTTGTCTACTCCTGGGGCCTTGTTTCGACTCAGGTCTTTCAGTGCTCTGTCAAACTCTTCACGCAGTATCGTATCTTCCATTTCATCTTTATCTACATCCTCTTCCATTTCCATAATATTGTCCTCAAGTACATCGCCCTTGTATAGACCCTCTATATACTCCTTCCACCTTTCTGCTTTCCCTTCTTTGCTTAGAACTGGGTTTCCATCAAAGCTCTTGATATTCATACAAGTGGCTCTCTTTTCTCCAAAGGTCTCTCTAATTTTCCTGTAGGCAGTATCTATCTTACCCCTAGTGAGATAAGCCTCTACATCCTTACATTTGTCCTCTAGCCATCCCTGCTTAGCCATTTTGCACTTCCTGTCGATCTCATTTTTGAGACGTTTGTATTCCTTTTTGCCCGATTCATTTACTGCATTTTTATATTTTCTCCTTTCATCAATTAAATTCAGTATTTCTTCTGTTACCCAAGGATTTCTACTAGCCCTCGTCTTTTTACCTACTTGATCCTCTGCTGCCTTCACTATTTCTTCCCTCAGAGCTACCCATTCTTCTTCTGCTGTATTTCTTTCCCCCATTTGTGATAATTGTTTCCTGATGCTCTCCCTGAAACTCTGTACAATCTTTGGTTCTTTCAGTTTATCTAGGTCCCATCTCCTTAAATTCCCAGCTTTTTGCAGTTCTTCAGTTTTAATCTACAGTTCATAACCAATAGATTGTGGTCAGAGTCCACATCTGTCCCTGGAAATGTCTTACAATTTAATACCTGGTTCCTAAATCTCTGTCTTACCATTATATAATCTATCTGATACCTTTTAGTATCTCCAGGGTTCTTCCATGTGTTCAACCTTCTTTTATGATTCTTGAACCAAGTGTTAGCTATGATTAAGCTATGCTCTGTGCAAAATTCTACCAGACGGCTTCCTCTTTCATTTCTTTCCCTCAATCCATATTCACCTACTATGTTTCCTTCTCTCCCTTTTCCTACTCTCGCATTCCAGTCACCCATGACTATTAAATTTTCGTCTCCCTTCACTACCTGAATAATTTCTTTTATCTCATCATACATTTCTTCAATTTCTTCATCATCTGCGGAGCTAGTTGGCATATAAACTTGTACTATTGTAGTAGGTGTGGGTTTGGTGTCTATCTTGGCCACAATAATGCGTTCACTATGCTGTTTCTAGTAGCTTACCCGCACTCCAATTTTCCTATTCATTATTACAGCTACTCCTGCATTACCCCTATTTGATTTTGTATTTATAACCCTGTATTCACCTGACCAAAAGTCTTGTTCCTCCTGCCACCGAACTTTACTAATTCCGACCATATCTAACTTTAACCTATCCATTTCCCTTTTTACGTTTTCTAACCTACCTGCCCGATTAAGGGATCTGACATTCCACGCTCCGATCCGCAGGACGCCAGTTTCCAACATAGCCACTTTACTAACTTATTCTTCAGCAGTTAATATAGCTTAAAGTACCAATAAATATGTACAAGACTCGGTATAGTCGCGAATTAATATTTTTCACTTGTTAATTAAGAGAAATTGATGAATGTGTTACATTATTATTTTAAATTTATTTAAAACAATTCCGATTGTAGGCTGCAAACAATCCACAGTGAGTATTTGCCATTATTTTTTTTTTCCTTTTCGAGCCACCGATCTTCTGTTTGATGCGACCCACCACGAATTCCTCTCTTGTCTCAGCCTCTCCATGTCATAGTAGCACTTGCACCCTACGACCTCAATTAAATTCTGAATATATCTTATCTACGTCTTCCCGTACAGTTTTTACCCTGTACGCCTTCCTCTAATACCATGGAACTACTTCACAGATGTCTTAAGACTTGTCCTATGACCAGACACGTTATTATTCTCAGCGATTTCCACACGTTGCTTTTTTCACCAATTCTGCGAAGAACCTCCTCACTCCACAGTTCGTCAGTGCACCAGATTTTTAACAACTTCCTATGGCACAATGTTTCAAACGCTTCGATTATCTTCTTCCGGTCGCACAATAGTCTATGTTTCACTACACTACAACTCTATGTTCCAGAGGTACAATCTCAAAAATTTCTTCCTCAGATGAGGGCGTATATCTGACTCTAGTGGACTTCTTTCGACCAGGAATGCCCTCTTTGCCTGTACTGTTCTCCTTGCTTCATTGTATGTTATTTTGATTCCAAGATAATAGTTATTTCCACTCGTCTCCGTTGTGTTCATCAATTATGATATTAATAGCTGATTTTTTCTGCTACTCCTCTTTACTTTCTTCTTCGGTTTATTCTGAACCCATATTCTGTACCCATTAGACCGTTCATTCCATTCGACAGGTCCTGCAATTCTTCCTCACTTTCACTGAGGAAGCAATGTCAACAGCAATTCTTATCAATATCCTTCAGCCCAGAATTTCAATCCCATACTTGATGTTTTGTTTTATTTTCGTCATTTATCCTTTGATGCATACATATAACAGAAGGGGGCGGAACCATGCATCCCTACCTTAAACTATTTTAATCCGACCACTTCGTTTTTGGTCTTCCGTTATTATTTCTCGCTCTTGGCTCTTGTACTACAATGCTCAAAAGTATTAGACAGATCTGAACTGCTTTCCACCTGATTCGTTAGTAACGCAAAAACAGTATGTTTTACGCGGAACTTGTAATCTATGGCCGGCCGCGGTGGCAGAACGGTTCTAGGCGCTTCAGTCCGGAACCGCTCGACTGCTACGGTCGCAGGTTCTAATCCTGCCTCGGGCATGGATGTGTGTGATGTCTTTAGGTTGGTTAGGTTTAAGTAATTCTAAGTTCTAAGGGAATGATGACCTCAGATGTTAAGTCCCATAGTGCTCAGAGCCATTTGAACCATTTGTAATCTATGTTCCATATAGCCCTTTGACTATAGAAAACGGATTCCGCAGCAGACCATTAGAGAACAATATTTCCCTATATGGGTATCAATCCACAGGCAAATTAATGCCATGATAATGCAAATATCAGGAAACACGTCATTGTCATGACACAGTCTTCAACGCTTGTAAACCCAAATTATTTCAATAATTAACATTTCGAAAAGCAAGTTTCAACTTGGACATAAATTTTTGCACTGAACGGCGGCTTAGATCTCCTACCCAGCAGTTATTGTTCCTGTTAAATAACCACGAAAAACATTAATTACGGTTTAAATCAACAGTGAAAAAGTGTGCGCCTTTTGAACTTGAAATGAGGTGGCGTAAAGTTTGTGCTGGATGGAGTTCCGAAGCCAGCACCTAACCTGATTGTCACTTAAGGACAATCATATTGCAGATATCGAATTTTTCATCAATAGTGAGATTACAAACAGAAATGACGAAGAAGTTATGCCTAATCGGGATTCGAACCGAGCATGTACCGCCGTACTCTTCTAGCCATGAATAAATATTAAATGTCGGTTTACGTCTTCATTATCGAGATGTGCACTTGCCTGAAAGAGAAATAACATGACGGAAACATCCGTGTCCGATTGTGAATCAAAACCGTTACAGTCTAAGGCGCTGCAGTCATGGACTGTGCGGCTGGTCCCGGCGGAGGTTCGAGTCCTCCGTCGGGCATGGGTGTGTGTATTTGTCCTTAGGGTAATTTAGGTTAAGCAGTGTGTAAGCTTAGGGACTGATGACCTTAGCAGTTGAGTCCCATAAGATTTCACACACGCACAAAACCGTTACAACTCGCTGTTGTTGACAGCGCACGAAGACACGCTGAAGTCATAATTATTTTTCTCTGTAGTTAGACGTGCGCATACAACAACTCGAAACGATGTGATAGAAGTTGTGTGCCGGACCTGGGTTCAAATCTAGACAAGCGCCTTTCATGGAGACGTGGAGGTATTTGGAACGTTGGGGCCGAATCCCGCGAAAGTTGTGATATGAGTTTGAATTCCAGTCCATCGCCAGTATTTTCAACATCTCAGGCCCACATAAAATCGGAAACAAGTGTCCTGCGAACATATATAACGACTGATTCACTAAGAAAATGACATTTCTGGTTTAAGACAGCTTAACGGTGACAGAGTTCTTATTCGCCAGTCTGTAGCTAAGGGAGATCATGTTTCTTTTGTAAATTTTGAACCACGACCCTCCGTTGTTCAAATCACATTACATGAGGTGAAGGGGTTTGTTCATGCTTGTTAAAAATTTCTGCCTGTGATGTGAATCGAGGCCAGAACGAACGCATGCATAGCTAGAATAAGTAGATCACCAAAGTACACACATGGTTGGTTCGTGATTTTGTCGTAACGAAGGATGCTACACACAGGATGAGAATTACGACACCTCCCCCGAAGGTAGATCACAGCTTGTTCAGAACATTCACTTTCTTGTTCGTCAGCAACAGGCTTCACCAGCTGCGTCAGCGACCAATTACATATTCGATTTAGTAATCACTAAAACAAATTCACATTACGGACGTCTTCAGGAAATGGCAACACCGTAGGATGCGGGGATTCCAACAGGAAGTATTGCCTATCACTTGAGGTGCTGCTTCTGCTGCGCTATAAGGAGTGACCAAAAATTTTCCATCCGAAGGCCGTACAGTCCAGAATCGAAATGGCAGTCAGGCAAAAATCACCGTGAACATCGAGGACGCACCGGGTTGAAGATTGTCGTTGGCTAAAACACAGTGTTGTGGTGTCTGAACTAGTCCGTAACAATCCGCTGCATATCCTAGTCCGACAGGAATCGTCGACCCTTCAAGACGTTTTTTAAGGGACCAAAGACGTGATAATCGTAGAGATCAGGTCTATAGGGTGAGAGCACGATTGTCTCCCATTTGACTTGGCGTGACGACATTTGCGATAGGATCGTGCGTTATCAGCACACTTTGTCACGCGCCATTCTACACCGGTGGTTTTCAACTGACGTGATGTCACACTCACATTCTTCATTCTCCAATGGATGTCTGTCAGTGTTTATCCTTTGGCAACCATGAAAAATATAACGAGGCGTCGGTCCTGTTTGGACGCATTTGGTAATAATTTCATCATAGTCCGCTTTCCCACATTTACCACACTCAAGTCGGAAAGAAGCGAATACCACTCTAATCCCATATGTACACGTCGGTGCTTATATACCCGCATAGGGTCGTGCTACGATGCATGTACGCTGTAGCAACGACCTTAGACGGAAACTTTTTGATCGCCCCTTGTATATTAGTCGTTTAGTGACAAACGGCGAAACGCTGCACAGTGTAAATGAAATCCCAAAATATGAGGCTCGTTCTCCTCTTTAGGTCGTAAATCGCGTTTTATCTGAAATAACTGTGTGCGCAACAGCGCTGTGACCATTTTCATGCAGAATATGACGTGAAGAATAATGAGGTATGTAATCTACAACTGAAAGTAAAATTTAACTGAAAAGTAAAATTTACCTGAAAAATTAGAGCAACGCAGAAGTTCATGGACATTTTCGTAGGCTTGTTGTCAAACAGGTTGCTGTATGCATATTTAGCAATCGATATTTTTTATTTGATGTTCAGAAACTGGTCTTATGGTGACTTACTGAATGTTGTAAATTTGAAGAATATTTGGATCGTTGTTTTAGTGTTAGAAAACGGAGCTTGAAACGGAAGAAAATGTGTGACCTTTTGTTGTCTTTGGATTAAATACGGACTGTAAGTGGCGGAGGCAGCGGGCAAAATTTGTGCCCTATATCGGATAAGAGAATCGAAGAAATCGCGTCAGAAAATAGTTTCGCATAGAATCGTATCAAAGTGAATTATTCGCCACATTCAGGAAAATCGACTGACTCTGACGAAGGACATTTTTACGATTTACCTCTACGTTACACGTCAGATGTAATGGTGCCGATTCAAAAGTCGTCACTGTTGAGGTGCAACTCCAGTGTGCTCTGCCTATCCGGGACACAGATAGAATGTCATCCCTTCCAAGCTGTCTATCTTGCACTGTTTCTCGTTTATTATCGAATAACAAACGAGAAAACGAGGTTATAATTTAAACCAACCAGTCACAAGTGCTAGTTGCTATTTGAATTGTAAATCTTATAGTACTACAATCACGTTATCAACGTGTCAACTTTGGACAAGACAGCCACAAGAAAACTTCTTTGTAGACGAAAACGCACTTTGCACTTGGATTAACGATCTCTTTATCTCCGACGTGTAGACAATCTCCAAGATGGTGCTCCCTGGGCAACGCTGCAGTAAAATGCAACGGCAAAAAGTCTACACAATTCCGGCGACCGGACGCTCAAATGCCTCCCGGCCCACAAGAAGGCAAACGATTCAGAAGCGGAATTACTCCACGAAGATGGTGAGAGTGTGCCACTTCAATATAGAAGGCTACACAAGGACGAAAGGAGAAATCCTTGAAAAACTTGTAACAAGAGAAAGAGTAAGTGTCGTACTCTTGCAGGAGACACACCTGACGGATGAAAACATCGAACAATTATGCATACCAGGATTCACCAATGTGGGATACTCAGGACACGACAAACATGGTATGGCGACCCTGGTGAAAAATGAGCTTCTAGGAAACCTCGAGAACAATGTGGAATCGGTTCCACACGCAATAGGCATTAAACTGGGAGAGATGACAATCTACAATGTCTACAAACCACCTTCGCAGCAATGGCCTATAGGAATCTTACCGCAGGCTAATCATCCAGCAATCTATGCCGGCGACTTTAATTCCCAGCACACCAGATGGGGATATCAGAGATCCACTCCGGAAGGCGTAGGACTAAGTCACTGGGCTGACAACCGGGACCTACAGCTCCTGTTTGATCCCAAGGACAGAGCGTCCTTCAATTCAAAAGTATGGGGCATAAAGACGACACCTGACCTCACCTTTGTCACATGCGGCGCAACGGGCGTACCAATGCAAGCCACAAGAAGAGTCCTCGAAGCTTTCCCACGGAGCCAACATCTCCCGATTATTGTGGAGATCGGCCTTTCCATCCCGATCTACATCTACATCTACATCCATACTCCGCAAGCCACCTGGCGGTGTGTGGCGGAGGGTACCTTGAGTACCTCTATCGGTTCTCCCTTCTATTCCAGTCTCGTATTGTTCGTGGAAAGAAGAATTGTCGGTATGCCTCTGTGTGGGCTTTAATCTCTCTGATTTTATCCTCATGGTCTCTACGCGAGATATACGTAGGAGGGAGCAATATACTGCTTGACTCTTCGGTGAAGGTTTGTTCTCGAAACTTCAACAAAAGCCCGTACCGAGCTACTGAGCGTCTCTCCTGCAGGGTCTTCCACTGGAGTTTATCTATCATCTCCGTAACGCTTTCGCGATTACTAAATGATCCTGTAACGAAGCGTGCTGCTCTCCGTTGGATCTTCTCTATATCTTCTATCAACCCTATCTGGTACGGATCCCACACTGCTGAGCAGTATTCAAACAGTGGGCGAACAAGCGTACTGTAACCTACTTCCTTTGTTTTCGGATTGCATTTCCTTAGGATTCTTCCAATGAATCTCAGTCTGGCATCTGCTTTACCGACGATCAACATTATATGATCATTCCATTTTAAATCACTCCTAATGCGTACTCCCAGATAATTTATGGTATTAACTGCTTCCAGTTGCTGACCTGCTATTTTGTAGCTAAATGATAAAGGATCTATCTTTCTGTGTATTCGCAGCACATTACACTTGTCTACATTGAGATTCAATTGCCATTCCCTGCACCATGCGTCAATTCGCTGCAGATCCTCCTGCATTTCAGTACAATTTTCCATTGTTACAACCTCTCGATACACCACAGCATCATCTGCAAAAAGCCTCAGCGAACTTCCGATGTCATCCACCAGGTCATTTATGTATATTGAGAATAGCAACGGTCCTATGACACTCCCCTGCGGCACACCTGAAATCACTCTTACTTCGGAAGACTTCTCTCCATTGAGAATGACATGCTGCGTCCTGTTATCTAGGAACTCCTCAATCCAATCACACAATTGGTCTGATAGTCCATATGCTCTTAATTTGTTCATTAAACGACTGTGGGGAACTGTATCGAACGCCTTGCGGAAGTCAAGAAACACGGCATCTACCTGTGAACCCGTGTCTATGGCCCTCTGAGTCTCGTGGACGAATAGCGCGAGCTGGGTTTCACATGACCGTCTTTTTCGAAAGCCATGCTGATTCCTACAGAGTAGATTTCTAGTCTCCAGAAAAGTCATTATACTCGAACACAATACGTGTTCCAAAATTCTACAACTGATCGACGTTAGAGATATAGGTCTACAGTTCTGCACATCTGTTCGACGTCCCTTCTTGAAAACGGGGATGACCTGTGCCCTTTTCCAATCCTTTGGAACGCTACGCTCTTCTAGAGACCGATCATAAAGAGCCCCCCGATTCCACGGTGGAATCTGAGAAAAGCAGACTTGTGGAAATATAAATCGTTTATTCACATGACAATAAATCGAATACCACCAAGTCCAGAGAACTACCAAAGGTTTGTAAACCTGATATATAAAGGGGCCCTAAAGGCTATCCCCAGAGGGGCCTGGAGGGTATACATTCCTTGCTGGTCAGAGGAGTGCGCGTCATTGTTAGAGCAGTATGAGAGGAGTGGGGAGGACGAGACTGCAGACCGACTGATCAATACTATGAACGAGGAACGTAGGAACAGGTGGAAGATGGCAATGGAGAATCTGGACTTTACCCATTCTAGCAGGAAGAGCTGGGGTCTACTACAGAAACTGGGTGGTGCCACAACACCACGAAGATCGGCCGCGGGGGTGGGCCCATCCGAAATAGCAAGTGCCATGAAACAGACCTCCAAAATACGCCTGAAAACTGAGGAGAAGAAAAGGATCTCCAGGAACCTAACCAAGGAATTAGCCAATAATCCAACTAATCTAGATATTGTCAAAGCAGTGGACGTCGAGGAGATTACCCAGGCCCTAACACTAATGAAAACTGGGAAAGCAGCCGGACCCGACGAAATCCTCCCAGAATTTCTGAGGGAGCTGGGACCCATTGGGAGGAAATGGATGGCCAAGCTCTTCACGGAATGCATTAAATCAGGTGCACTCCCGAAGTTATGGAAAGAAGGTAAGGTAATAGCGGTACTGAAACCAGGGAAGGATGGAGATAATCCAAAGAACTACAGACCGATCTCACTGCTTTGTACCTCTTACAAACTATTTGAGACAATATTACTGGCCAGACTAGCACCATACATTGAGGTGAACCTCCCGGACTATCAAGCAGGGTTCCGTGTGGGAAGGAACTGCTGTGAACAAGTTTTGTCCCTTACAACATATATAGAGAAAGGCTATCAGAACAAGCTGAAAACGGGCCTGGTATTAATAGATCTTACATCAGCCTATGACACTGTCTGGACCGAAGGACTACTGCTCAAGCTTACTCGAATTATCAAATGCAATCAGACGTACACATTACTAAAAAATATGCTGACAGGCAGGAAGATCAAGGTCTATCTCCATGGAAAGAGCAGCAAAAGCATGGTCATAAAGAATGGCCTGCCGCAGGGGTCAGTCCTGGTGCCGACCCTTTTTAATTTATACATATCTGATATGCCGAGCACCAGGTCGCGTAAATTTGCGTATGCGGATGATCTGGCCATCGCTTACCAAAGCAAAAATTTCGAAGATCTTGAAAAAACATTGAATGCGGACCTTGAAGCGCTGAACACCTACTACCTTAAGCGGTATTTGCATCCCAACCCCAATAAAACGACCAGTACCATAATGCACCTTAATAACAGAGCTTCAAGCAGGAAACTACAGCTTTCCCTGAATGACCGGCATATCAGATATGAAGATAAGCCCAAATATCTGGGAGTAAAATTAGACCGCACACTAACGTTTAGCTCCCATCTGGAAGACACCAAACAGAAATTAAAATCTCGAAATGCCATTATGTCTAAACTGGCCGGAACAAACATCATGAGGGTGCGGAGCTAATACACTAAGGACGTCAGCATTAGCCCTCGTGTACAGCGTGGCTCAATATTGTTCACCAGTCTGGGCGAAAAGTGCGCATGTAAATAAAGTAGACACCCAATTGAAAGAGACGATGAGAATTATCTCAGGCACACTTAGGGCTACCCCATGTGACTGTCTCCCAGTCCTTGCCAACATAGAACCCCCTGATATAAGGCGCTCCATGGCGACCTCAAGAATATATAGGAAGATCGTACACAATCCAGAACAGTCTTGGTGTATAACCAAGACTTATCACCCATCAACAGGCTAAAATCTAGGTCCCCCTTTTGGAAGATTGGCAGGGAATTACAGGACTTCGACCCAAAGCTAGCCTGGGGGGAATCATGGCGCAAAGGGACACACAAGAACCAAAAGCTTATCGATGACCCCAGCAAGAAGATAAATGGTTTTGATCTCCCTCGGAAGCTCTGGGTTGCCTTAAATCGCCTTAGAACAAGCGTGGGAAGATGCAAACATCTAATGAATAAGTGGGGACTTGCGGAGAGTCCCGTGTGTGAATGTGGTGAAATCCAGACAATGGACCACCTACTGGTGTGTGAAGTGGTAGGATATAGTGGTGAACTGAAGGATATACATTACCTGCCTGACCGAGCCATAGATTGGCTCAAAATTATAAGTAGCATTGTGTAGTGTTGTAATTTCCTGGTGGATTGTAATGACACTGTGATATTTGCCTTGTATATGCCGAACGAATAAATAAATAAATCTCCGAACCAGTAGCTTTTTGCAGGCGTCGAATCCAAAAACTATCTGAGCATCATCAGATTGTTGTAGTTAATGTCAGAAAAATATATTGTTGATGATTAATTCCTCTGTTACGTTTTTCTGTAATATTCAATAAACCAACGAGAAGTGCTACAAAAATATGTATGATGCAAATGTATTACAACTTACGCCGGCCGGGGTGGGCGAGCGGTTCTAGGCGCTACAGTCTGGAACCGCGCGACCGCTACGGTCGCAGGTTCGAATCCTGCCTCAGGCATGGATGCGTGTAATCTCCTGAGGTTAGTTAGGTACTAGTTCTAAGTTCTAGGGGACTGATGACCTCAGAAGTTATGTCCCATAGTGCTCAGAGCCATTTGAACCATCTTAGAGGAACGCATAGCACCAGATATCTGCTCGCTAGTGCGCCACAGTTTAACGACCACACATTTCAGGTGGAAACGGGAATTTTATGAGCAGACAGATGTTGTTGCTATGGGGTCCCCTCTCTCGCCTATTGCAGCAGACATCTTCATGGAAGCATTTGAAGAAAAAGTGCTCCAGTCCGCACCGTTACGCCCAGAATATTGGCTCGATATGTTGATGATAATGTGAGGGGACCACTTGTTCGTAGAGCCCGATTTTGTAATATATTTCATGGAAAACAACATGAAATGGTTATCACACGTAGAGGAGATTGTATCTTTGACACCACTGAACCAAAGATGTTGCCTGAGTGGCAGAACCGGTTTTAAGTAGGAGCGCGCGGAGCGTAACAGCAGTTGCTGTTGCTCTCTGTTAAAGGTAGGATGTAAGACTTAAAAGTTATGTCTAGGTGTGAGAATTTAGCTGTTGGCCTATGGACGCAGCATAATAAAGTTTTGTAGGGTAATGAACTTTTGTATATTTGGTTTTAAATATGCAGCAACGCAATGTGTATTTTGCTATTCTAGCAGTACCGACCCTTGAATGTAGGAACCAAGTATTTGCCATCAGATTAATGTTTAGGTTGATTGGGTATACCCTATTTGTCATATTTTGTGTGTTTTGTAATCTTGATTCAGAGAAGTTAAATTTTGGAATGTATTTTGTCAAACGATGTCAGACCTTTTGTAATGTAACAATCCAAGTAATTTTAATTACGACAGTAAGTGAGAATTGTAGAACAGTTTAGAAGTTCACTGATTTTGAAGTTAATGTAAAATGCTTCATATTAGATTCTGTGAAAGAGGAACTTTATTTTGAATACAATTTTCAAACGGAAGCATTCTGTCTTAGCATATCCTGTTATCAACACCTCATCCTCTTCCACTCGTGTTTGTTTAAATCCAATGAATATTTTTAAAAGAAGTGGTTTGTCAATCAGAATCAAAAAATATTAATGTGCCAGATTCAGAAAAGTATCAATGTTTGTAATAGTTTCAATGTGGGGAGCATTGTACAGCGCTGAGCCAATGTCCGAAATTATCACTGAACATTTGCAAGGTTATTCATTTATCAACTAATCTACTGACATTATTTTTATGAATCTATTTTACGGTCGGCATTGCACTTCGCTGTGCCAAGATTGAATATTTTTTATGCCTAATGTGGAGAGAACCGAATACCCAGATCACATCTATTCCGACTCAAGTACTAAGAAAAGTGCATTTCACTGTTTATTTGCACAGGGAATTTTATCAGTTTATTGCACAGAGCTATAGAACTCGGTGCTCACGAGACTGAATAAATTTCAGAGGGATTGATTTCATTATAGGCAATACATACTTGTTTTCCAGATGAAGTTATTTAATTTTTTTTTTTATTACAGTAAGACTGATTAACCAGACCATTTGCTCAACAACACATTACACAGTAAATTTCCGTAAGACAAACATTACGCACAATCTATCCAATAACAGACACAAATATTTCAATTTAAAGAACGTTACAACACCTTCGTTATTCGTCCACATGGTGAGGAAGAGCTACGAAATTACCACCAACACCTCAACCAGCAGCACAGCTGGATCCAATTCATTATGGAGACAGAAAGAATGGGGTACTGCCTTTCCTCGATGTGGAAGTTTGCAGAAATTCTGATGACAAACTGGACCATAGAGTGTATAGGAAGCCAACCATTACCGACATGTCCCATCTCATCATCGCCCTACGCAGAATAAATCCGCTCTCCACACTTTAACCAAGAAGGTTCACAGGATCAGCGATAAGGAACATCTGAAGGGTGAACTACAAAACCTCAAATCCATTTTTGGTGCCTGTGGTTATGGGATGAAAGTAACAGGTAAAATCATGGCGATAAAGAATGAAGGCAACAGAGGAGAGCAGGAGGAATCATAAAACATCGCTCTATTCCCATATGTTCGAGGTGTCACTGAACGGGTGGGCAAAACTCCGCCGAGCAGGCATCAAGCCGATTTTCCGAAACACTGAGTAAAAGATGTTCTTCGCACAACGAAAGATGCAGTTGACAAACTACATGCTGCTGGAGTTTACGAAATCAGGTGCGAATGTGGATTAGTGTTTTTAGGCAAGACGGGGCGACCCATCAGCACTCGGATATAAGAACTCGAAAGATATACCCGACGAAGACAACACACCAAGTCAGCCATGGCAGAACACCAGGAGGAGTGTGGCAAACAGATTGATTCTGGTGAAGCTCGCCTGCAGGCGAAACACTCTCTCACTATCAGGAGGAAGATTAGAGAGGTAATAGAAATAGCCATACTAGTAGCATTATATATCAGCTACGTGGCGAAGTGCCCATCATGTCGCTAATGATCATGCTTATTGTGACACACATTTTAGTACGACACTACGCAAAACTTAAAAAGTTTGCAATGAAAAGTAGGGGTCGCTATGATTTTGCGTTAGGTGCGTATTACACCATATGTTGCTGCGTATGAAATTTAGCTAACATATTGAATTTTTGTTTAGGCTTGGGAGGAGGTCTCTCGATCTCGAGTAAATGGATACTATGTAGTGCATTCACTCCCAATCACACGCCCACAGGAATGAAATATTCTTGTATCCCTCATATCTCCTAAACCGCTCGAGACATCGAAACGAGATTTTGGCGAATGACGGCACACAAGCAGGAGAGTACTTTGCCATTTCGTAAACACACTGATCTTTCTTATCTATGATGATATATCAGAAGTTGTACTTTCTATTTTATTGTTTTTATTCCAGTGACTGTAATTATTTAAGAGTTATCGACAGTCCGCAGCTCGTGGTCGTGCGGTAGCGTTCTCGCTTCCCACGCCCGGGTTCCCGGGTTCGATTCCCGGCGGGGTCAGGGATTTTCTCTGCCTCGTGATGACTGGGTGTTGTGTGATGTCCTTAGGTTAGTTAGGTTTAAGTAGTTCTAAGTTCTAGGGGACTGATGACCATGGCTGTTAAGTCCCATAGTGCTCAGAGCCATTTGAACCATTTGAAGTTATCGACAGCCAGAGGGACAAGAGTTTCCTAGTATGAAAATAAACCTTAAATTTCTTGTCTTATGTTACCACAAACCGACACATTGAAGTTTTTCATAAGGTATTGGGCTCTCTGGTCGCCAGTTACTTGTTTGACGAGACACTCTCTTTCAGAATTCTGTCACAATAGCTGCCGCAGAAATGAGTTTGTGCAAATTTTATTGTGTTTTGGCACAAGAAGTACTATCAAACCTGTCAACAAAATAAATGCGGCCGTTTCTCGTAAATGGTGATGCTTCTTCGGATGAGAAAAGGTTAACAATTCACACAAAAATAAATAGTCAGTTTGGTTGGAATTTTTGTTAAGTTCCATACACCATCGTATTTTCAATAGTGAGTGACTGGAATGGAAACTTACCAAAGGATTTTATTCGTTTTCCTCGTCTGAGCAGTATCAAAGTAATGACGAGCGTACCCTTCAGGAGGAATGACACACATGTGCCTGACGCTGGTTACTCACCTACGCCTTGCCAAAGTGACAATGCGTGATCCGCGAATAAAATAGTTGTTTCTGAGAAAACTTAACAATTGATACATGGCACAACACAATGGTCAGTGTATCGTCAGCAGATGAGAAAAATGCGCTCGACAGGGATGCGGAAGCTAGCCAAGTGTGCTTTATGAGAGGAAGAGTCCACGTCGTTCGAAAAACATTCTCATGTAAGTAGATCTGCCTTCGTCAGCAATATAAATATCATATCACCACACTATTCCACGATACTCATACTTTCGGAATAATACCGACCACTGCTTCATTTGTGTAGCCTGTTGTGTAATTAGTTTGTTAATGCTGATAGTGTGTATGCATCCACTGAAATGCTTTCTCTCGTCGCGACGACCCGATTAAAACAACGTTATTCGTGAGAGCTTCTCGACTGTTTCTAGCTTGCAGTGGAAATGTGACGTCCACATTTGCGTAGTATAATGTCTCCAATATCCATATAATGGTAGTGAAACTTATGTACTTCATATCTCGGACGGTTTCTGCCAGGAGCACAAAGAGGTCATACGTGTGGAAATTATGCCTTTTCGACTTTTTGTAACATATCGTAGAGATACGTCAGCATAACAGGCAACAAGCACACAGTCTCGTTTTACTTTCCTGCCCTGCTTCTAAATCACATGATTTTATAATATTTCTTACTTCCTTATTCACTACCCGCAAGATGAATCGCCTATCCCTTCTTGCGATCTGAAAACATTGTGGATAATAGCTCATAAGTTACTGAACTGTGCATTGTTCTTGACAAAGGAATAAACAAAACAAAAAAGTATACAGATATATGTAACTTAAAACTATTGTGAACTAACGAAAAGAAATGGAGAACTTAAAAGTCGAAAAACGAAACACTACTTAGTGACAATAAAAATCAGTACACCGTATGTTTGGTTTTTCGGATGGGCAATACTTCCGCTGCCCATATGCGCCATTTGCCTGCCGTGGAGGATACCATAATCCATTGTTCTTCATGTCATAAGATGCACAAGCAATGCTCACAACGCTTTTGCCTACGCAGTTACATCAGGTGAAATATAGTTTATAAATTAAAGAGATAACTGCGCTCCACATTTCGGCATTTCATTTACACCGTGTCAAATTTCAGACTAGACCACTAACACATTCAATACCGCAGCATCTCAAATGGGAACCAACAGTTCCTGCGTCCTACCTTGTTGTCTGTTAGTGTGGATATCCGTTATGCGATTTTATTTCAGTAATTACAAAATCAGTATGCATTAGACAGCCAATATAACGAAGGCGTTGCGGATGAAAAAAGAAGAATGTTTTGAACAGGCAGTAAACCGTCACCAAAGAGTCGCAATTCTCATCCAATATGTATCATCCTTCGCTATGACAAAATCATGAATTTTCTGTATGTTTAGTTCCGTGGTCTGTTGGAATGATTTTGTTTTTGTATGTTCAGCATAACCTTCGGTCTAGGGCTAGCGTCTTTGAGTAGAAATCCAAAGTTCAGTGACATTGCTGTTATCATTAGAATCGACAACAATAATTCAGGTATAAATACCGACGTCACAAGCAGAAGATGAAGAAATAGAGATATTATACGCAGATTTTGAAAGGGCAGTTCAGTAGGTAAAGGAAGATGAAGATCTAATACTCAAGGGGGACTGGATTGCGATTGTTGGGGAAGGAGTAGACGAAACTGTTATGGGAGAATGTAGGCTTGGTAGTATAAATGATGGAGGAGAAAGACTAATTTAGTTCTGCAATAAATTTCAGCTAGTAATAACAAATACTCTGTTCAAGAATCACAAGACGACGAGGTATACTTGGAATATACCAGGAGATGCGGGATGATTTCGGTTAGATTACGTCACGGTCAGGCAGGGATTCCAAAATCAGATATTGGGCAGTAAGCGAGTCCCAGAAGCAGATATAGACTCAGATCTCAATGTACTAATGATGAAGAGTAGGCTGAAGTTGAGACTAGTCGGGAAGAATCAATGCGCAATGAGGTGGAATACGGAAATACCAAGGGATGAACAGATACGCTACAAGTTCTCTGAGGCTCTAGATAATGCGACTAGGAATAGCTGAGTAGGCAGTTCAGTTGATAAGAAATGGATATCTCTAAAAAGAGCAGTCGCGGAAGTTGGTAAGAATAACGTAAGTACAAGAGTGGTACTGCGAAAAAAACACGGATAACAGAACAAATACTTCTGTTGACCGCGAAAGAAGGAACTACAAAAATGTTCAGGAAAATTCAGGGATACACAAATACAACTTTCTTAGGAATGATATAAACAGAAAGTGCACCGAAGCTTAGGCGAAATGGCTGCGAGAAAAATGTGAAGAAATCGAAAAATAAATGATTGTCAGAAGGACTTGGTCAGCAGACACAAAAGTCAAAACAACCTCCGGCGAAATTAAAAGCAAAGGCTATAGCATTAAATTTGCAGTGCGAATTACACTATTAAATGGTTCAAATGGCTCTGAGCACTATGGGACTTAACTTCTGAGGTCATCAGTCCCCTAGAACTTAGAACTACTTAAACCTAACTAAGGACATAACACACATCCATGCTCGAGGCAGGATTCGAACCTGCGACAGTAGCGGTCGCGCGATTCCAGACTGTAGCGCCTACAATCGCTCGGCCACCTCGGCCGGCACACTATTAAATGTATTGCAGAGAAAGCATAGGTGGAAAGAATCCACTGACGGTCTCTTTGGAGGAAGGACTTATCTGACAACGTGAGTCGACAGGGAACAGATAGGGGATCCAGTATTAGAATCAGAATTTAAAAGAGACTGGCCGACTTAAGCTCAAATGAGGCAGAGGGGATAGGTAACATTCCATCAGAATTTCTGAAATCATTGTGGAAAGTGGCACCAGAGTGGCAGTTCTGACTTTGCGGATGATAGCGAAAGCAAGACTAAAGAAAAGTCGAGACACGTTCATAGGATTCGTCGACCTTGAAGAAAAGTGAAAAATGCTGCAAGATGTTCGATATTATGAAGAAAAAGTAATTAGTTATAGGGAAACACGTGTAATATGCGATATGAACAATAGCCAAGAGGGAATAATGAGACAGGAAGACCAAGAACGAAACGCTCTGATTAGAGATGCAAGACAACACTGTAGTCTTTCTCACCTACTGTTCAACCTATACAACAAAGAAGCAATGACGGAAATAAAAGAAAGGTTTAAGAGAGGGGTTAAAATTCAAGGTGAAATGATATCAAAAATAAGATTGGCTGTTGACATTGCTATCCTCACTGAAAGTGAAGAAGAATTGTGGGATCTGTTGGAGAAAATGAACAGTCTAACGAGTACAGAAGATGGACTGAGAGTAAATATAAGAAAGACGAAAGGAAAGAGAAGTAGCAGAAATGACATGAACGAGAAACTTAATATCACGATTCGTGATCACGAAATAGATGAAGTTACGGAATTCAACTACTTAGGCAGCAAAGTAACCCTTGACGAACGGAGAAAGACATAAAAAGAGGACTATCACTGGCGAAAAGGGCATTCCTTACAATACAAGCCTATTAGTATTAAAGATAGGTGTTAGTTTGAGGACGAAATTCCTGAGAATGTAGGTTTGGAGCAGAGCATAGTATGGTAGTCAAACATGGACTGTGGGAAAACGGCACAGTAAGAGAATCGAAGCATTTTAGATGTGTCGCCACAGTCAAATGTCAAAAATTAGGTGAACTGATGAGGAAGGAATGAAGTGGTTCCCCACTGAATCGACGAAGAGTGAAATATATGAAAACACTGACAAGGAGAAAATACAGGATGATAGGACATCTGTTAAGACATCAGGGAGTAACTTCCATGCTACCAGATGGAGCTGTAGAGGGCACAAACTGTAGAGGAAGACAGACAGAGGAAGCTAGAGATTTGGATACACCCAGCAGATAATTGAAGAAGTGGGTTTCAAATGTTACTCTGAGATGAAAAGCTGGTGCAAGAGAGGAATTTGTGGCAGGCCGTATCAGAAGACTGAGGTCTCATAAAAAAGTTCATCTGTACATGTACGGGCTCTCGTGTGAGGGTGAGTCCAAAACTTCCGCTCGTCAGCCCAGCTCGTCCCCAGCTCGCTATCGGTGGCGCTGTGCGCATGACCCACCCTCTATAGCCACGACCCCACAAGCGACCGCGCGTCATTAACACCCAGTAAGCGAGCGGAAATTTGAACGTGTTGTAATTTACGGCACACTGTTAGCCAATTTGTGGAACGGGCGGAGATGAGGAGTTTTAATTTCTCAGTTCTAAAGTTCTAAGCGTCAACCTGGTTTTCGTAGTCTCTCTATCATCGTCTCTTCCGTATCACGCCTGTCGTAGCCATGAAGCTGAAAAACTTAATGAATGCAGTTTGCTTAGAAGTGTACACTACACTACTATTTTAGTTGCACATTTTCGTAGATTTATTATCCTAAATACCGTATTGATCAGACGATGATCGTTTTTCAGATCCGTGAGTTTACCAGCGCGTAAAATTAGGTTGGCGCTCATGAAAGACGAAGAGTCTAATGGCAGATTTACTCAGATAAACTGTATAGTTATTGAAGCAAATTAATAAAGCACTACCCAATAATCAGAAGTAGTTCTGACAAGTCACCATACAAAATAACTGAGGGTGCCACAGAAAGCAGTTCGTATTTACACAAAGCCTCACAGTTCACATGCTGTTTTATAGTAATTCGCCAGGAAAGTGTACACAGCAATAGCTCACGTTGTCCAGTCATTAATGTAAGTCTCCACTCTCGACAATCACTCGTTATAGTGACAATTGTAGTCCAAGGCTCCTTCCAACCATAACACATTTCAGTGAAAACATTATCAAACTTGAACTGAGAAAGCACATGTAGGCTCTCAGGCTTCGAAAGTACTGCGTTTTCGCTTATGCGCATTTTTGGCAATCAAATTGCGCACAACAATCGTATGATCGAACACTGTGTACAGACTCTACATAGATGCTACGTATTGTTTCATTAGCTCGACCGGGACTGGTTACACACTGGAGACTGTGTCGTCGGACTATTTGAAGACTATCGTTTCAACAGACTATTATTTCGAGAACTACATTATCATCTAAAAACGGCTAGGTTAAATTTCACTGCTCAGGATAGACTATAAATATTCATAAAACTTTCGTTTCTGAAAAATGTGGTGCTTTAAGAATTTACAAGAGTATATGCAGTCGTTTTATGCATCTGTTTTAGGAATACCCGACTTACGAGTACAAAAGTAGTTCTGAAAATTGCTGCAATTTACGTAAAACCCTAATTAACGGCTGGATCAAGAAATGAAGTGTCATCTTGTGTATAAAATTCAGGTTAACAAAACTATAATGACAAATGTCGGAATCTAATGAGCACAGATGCAAAAGTTGCAATGGAAAATGCAACTACTTCTGAAACTGAATATTAATTACCTAATAAATTAATTAGCTTCATAGAATTTGAAGTATATTATTTGTAAATTTATCTGTCAGTCCTTTAACTAGCGGTGTCACTATGCCCAGAAGTGTTAGGTCGGTGCATAAGTTGATAGGGTTTTCCGTAAGTTTAATAAACACAACAAATCTGTAACAGAGACTTTCAATCATGTTCGGAGCTCATTTTCACCCGGAAAGAAAGTTCCTCGAAGATTTTTCGATAGAGGACTGAAAAGATAAACTCTCAGGATGCAAGATCAGGTGAATTAAGTGGGTACGGGGTGTCTTCCCAACCCAAATCCTGTATGGTGTTTTCCGTCATGTAGCAGAATGCGAGCGGGCATTGCCGTGGAGTAGCATTACTTTGGACAATCTTCTGGTCTTCGTTCTTAGACTGAGTCTGCAGGACGTCTCAATTGTTAACAATAAATGTCAGCAGTGATCGTTGCACCTCAGTTAAGCAATTAACAGTACACCACACCGTCGCTATTCCACGAGATGCATAATACTATGTTTTGTTGATGCACACAGGTCTTTGCACAGGAAGTTGAAGCTTTATTTGGGCTCAACCATCCCTTTTTTTCCTAATGTCACCATAAAGGCACCATTTATGGTCACCAGTAACGATACAGGATAGGAACAGTCGGTGTCGTTCTCGAGCCAATTGATGACGAGCAAGCAGAGATGCACAATCGTTAAACCGCTGATTTTTGTGATTTTGGCTTCGAGCATATGGGACCCATACGCCCGAGTTCTGAACCTTCACCATTGCATGCCGCTGTCGCACGATGGTGGAATGATCACAGTTCATCACATTTACCAATTCTCGAGTACATCGTCGGGGATAATTGTGGATTAATGCGTTTAAACGATCTTCCTCAAACCCGGAAGGTCTTCCTGAACGTGGAGAGTCACTAAATTGAAAATGTTCCTCCTGAAAAGGAGAAAACCATTTTCTTTTTTGTACAATGTCCAATGCCATTATCTCCCCCGGCGTAAATCTTTCTGGCTGTTTCCGCTGCTGCCACTCCTCTATTGAACTCAAACAGAAGACTATGTCGGAAATTTTCCGATTTCTCCACTTGCCACTCCACTTTCTGGCGTTCACAACTTCACTCGCTATCTCCAAATAACAAAACGACAGGATGTAAACTGAAATAACAACAGTGAACTGCAAGTAAAAGAATGACAATGGATATACAAACCCATAGCAATCAGAATACCAGCATGCAAAACAAAAATGATTCAAACCTTACTGGAAGCACACTCCACAAATGCACTGATATTTAAAGATGTATTTGACGCATGCACATGTCACATCTGCGCCCCGCGTGTTAGCAGCCGCTCTGCGAGAACGTCTTAGGCCTGTTGCTAGATAATCGATGGAAGGTCTTCCGCAAGAGGGCAGCAATGTGTCACTTGGCCGCGCACATCAAGTGTTACGCAGTTGGCTTATTGAAGGCACAGTCGGCTCTTCGGAGATCGCTGTTCTGAGGACGAGTTTACCTTACTGGCGGGCTGGTCACTGGGACAGAGCCGTCAGCACGGCCTGAGAACCGCTGGTGATGAGACACCCGCCTGAATTCGAAGCAGTAGCCACTCACCTACTTGACGGATGAGAACTGGGCCGGGAATTTCTTCTTATCCGAAAACTGTTGAAATCTTTACGGTGAGAATCCACATCACTCATTGAGCACCGATTTGAACTTATCAAACAGGTTTACTGAGCCGCCGTCGTTCTGGTTATATCAGCCCTTGCAAGCGTGTTTCCTGTTCCCTTCAAGCAACTGGGGAAGATTGCGCTCGTCAGCTGCATCCGTGTATTATTTGCCGCCGCACCAGGCGACCGGTTGTCGTACTTCACTGAAGGTTCGTGGCTTGTTGGTGCTCACAAATCTTCGTGCGCATATTGTTAGTTTTTTAGTGAGGTGTGCCGTAAAGAGGATTTTTTTAAATTTCCTCGCTGGTTTGCATTTTATGTCCTTGGCTATGCTGTCAAGTTAATTTGTGCATGTTTGTCTGTGT
Source organism: Schistocerca cancellata (assembly GCF_023864275.1). Classification (NCBI taxonomy): domain Eukaryota; kingdom Metazoa; phylum Arthropoda; class Insecta; order Orthoptera; family Acrididae; genus Schistocerca; species Schistocerca cancellata. Next base: position 452,386,986 of record NC_064628.1, on the reverse strand, counting down.
TAGTAGGAACTTTATTAATATAATTTCCTTTGTTGGAGGGGAACATAGGATTATTATTATTACTGTACGTACACGGTAAAGAAGCTCGTGGGGGGGGGGGGGGGAGGGGCCGTTGCCACATAGTTCTACGAGCCTGTTGTCTGGTGCCTCAATTGACAAATAATTCACATCAAAGAACCACCTTGACACATTGTTTAATTTCTAAATGAAGTGGCAAATAAAGGTATCTGTCTCCTATTATCAAAGCAGCCGGCCAGTTATTCCAGTTTTTTAACGCTTGAGACAAATGTTGGGTGATCCCGATCCTTTGTGATATTGTCACCATGTTCATTTGTTGTTTATTGTTCTGTCTCCATCTGCTTCTCTAGTGGGCGAACGTTAAATTAAGGATTTTATATTTACTGTTTCTGGCCGTTGAGCGTTGTTAACTGTTCATCTTTTTTAAAATTAATTATCAACTACTTCTTTTTATTCATGAAAATTTCTGTAAGCTTGTTGCCGCAAGGAGCTTTATCGGATTTATTAATTTGATGGCAGAAGGCGTTGTAATATTCTGTTAGCGGCATGTATTTGCTACTAAAATTTTAATTTGTAATGCTCTAATGCGCTTTTTCTGTGACTAATTGTATGTGGCCGTTGATGGTAGTTCAATTTGTTGTGAGTCTTGTGGCTACCTTGCATTTGGCTGTTGTCGACGACCTATGTCTAAAAATTATATTTCTTTTCCTCAATGGGCCTCATCTATATTTCCTGTGGCAGCCTCTTTATATTATATACAATTTTGAGACATCCCACTTAATGCAAACTTAAAACTTTCAGTTTTCATAAAATATTGTTTTATTTTAAGTATTAGTTATTCATTTGCCAGAAGGTCTTGATCATTTTTCAAATTTTGGAACTCTATGATTTTGGTTTTGCATTCAATACATCATTAAGCTTGTATTTCTTTGCGGTGTTAAAATGACAGTAACCAATTGTGTTCCTAAACTACTTTCTCAGAGGAGAACTGTAATTGCCTTATAGGGCACTCTCTCGAGAACCACAACATCTTCCACATTAAGTGTTTGTTTTTTGTTTATTTGGTGACTTTTGATGTTAATATGTTATTGATCACCTTAGCATTCTCCCTACCAGCTACCTACCGCTTCTGCAGAAGCAGAGCGTAGTTACCTTATAAAGGCACTGTTGTGATTCTGAATGATGGTAGGGAAAGATAAATATCACTGTGTATTGTGTACTGGATGTTAGTTTCAGGTAATTGTTTAAGTGTGGTTAGTTATTGATCGGAGAGGAGTTCTGGGAATCTGATACCTGATGAAGCATCTGCTGAAGCACGGGTTCGCCATACAGGATGTGAAGGCAGAAGGTAAAGTGGCTGAGTTGAGTCAACGTCTGCACAGAGAACTCGGCTGCAGCCTTGTGGCTGTTGCCAAATCCGTTGGCGAGAATAGTAAGGCTTGTTGTGTATTTGTGTGCCTCCTGGCAGGTGTACAGGCCAACACTGAGCTCCTACAAGGGAGCATTCCTATTTGTTTAGGATCCAAGCTCAGCAAAATCACCTAGTTAATAGCCCCCAAGCCCTCAGTCCAGTGGGCATCAATCCTATACAGATGTCATCTATTGAAGAATTTCATGATAAGATTTTTCCATTACAGCTTCAAGACAGCTTGTTGAAACGACAAGAGAACGTGAAATGGGAGAAGGGTTTGGTTCCCAAGTAGGTCAGTTATCCGCAAGTGGCCAAGTCAGTGGACTATAGCGGATACGAATTTGGGAGGTTTTTAACAAATTCCCTAACCAACTTTGGTCGGTGGTGCAAGGCATTACGTGCTTGTCTGTGGATAGCAGCGAACAAGTAGTAGATTTGTTGCAGATAATAGTGAGCTTGCAGAACCAAGCAGCAGCGTTAGTCGAGGTAGGGTAAACCCAGGATAGACTGCTATATGGGGGAGATGACCAACGACTGTAGTTCATCCACGATCAGCTGTGCAGCGCTGCCGGTGAATTGGTAGTTAGCTAAGAACTTGAGTGGTCGCTGCCGCTCAGGATGACTCTTTATTTCAATTAAAAGTAAGTAATTTCCATGATTTTAGTTTTCAGTATACCATGAAATCATGTAGTATAACCTTGCGATTTAAACATAGGCTGTGAGTAGCAACGAAACTTTAGTTTTAGAGTTGTTTAGGTCTAACTGCATACCGGTATGTAGGTTTTGTTTGAGTTCGCATCCACCATGTTTGACGACGCACTCTGGCCGTCTCTCCAAGATAGGGCCATACCATCATCGGGATTGATGGTCATCCCATAAACATGGTTTGTATTAAATTTTGGTGATGTCGTATTTTTTAAAGATGTCAGATAAGTACATTCGGAAGGCCAACTCTTCTAGGGGATCATGGTAAGAAGAAGGCCTTAAAAATGCTATTAATAAAGTAAACGACGGCTGTTATTCTGTGACAAAAGCTTCCATGGAGTTGAGAGAAAATTAAAGAGTGACTGTGATTCCAAAATTACGCTGGGTCTTAGCTCTTGTCTGGGTTCAGCAAATGACTTGGCCACCACATAAAAAATGCAGGCCCATGGTTTTGCCTCAACAAGGTACTGCGTACGAAGTCTAGCTCATGATTTTGCTGTGCAGCTTGGCCTAAAATATAAATTTAATAACGAAATAGGAAAAGCAGGTTACTGGTTACAACTGTTCTTATCTCGACATACAGATCTAAGCGTGCGAAAATCTGTAGCCATATCTTTGGTCAGAGTTCATGGAATGAATCGTGATGAATATAAGGAATATTTCAACTTACTTTTAACCCTAATAGAAGAATATGGTTTGCTAGATGAACTGGGAAGTATGTTTAGTATGGATGAGACAGGCCTTCAGTTACACAGCCGACCAAGCCGTCAAAAACAGTCCCTGTGATTACTTCGCCAGAATGAGGAGACGTCATAAGGAAATATTAAAAAGCTAAAATTGAAACTTGATGAAAAAGGAAAAAAATTAGTCCCATTGGAAAAGGAACTAGTGAAAATGCTGGGATCAAGAAGTTGAAACGTGCTTCAGACAGTTCAGTTCATACTCGTCAGATGACGATTACTGCAAGGAGGAGTCAATCGACGTACTTCTTGAAGAAGAGGACGATTGTGCTGGATGTAGGGAAAACTACTCAAAAACAGATAAAACCTGTGATTGGATTTAGTGTATCAGGTGCAATCGTCGGTTACATGAATCCTGCACATCATATGTTGATGTGTACCATCGATGTGATAATGCAGTTTTAAAAAGGGAATCTAAGCCCATAAATTAAACATTTATTTTCAGAAATTAAGCTTGATTCTAGATTCGACTAACTGCATAATTAAGATGATTTCCCATTATTTTGTGTATAAAACTAGTATGTTCCAAAGAGTTAATAAAAATCTCAAGTATTGTAAAATGCTTTTTACAATGAGGTTCTGTTTAAGTTAAAATTTACCTACAATTAATACCTTTATAAAATATCTTTGCATCAAGAGATTCAATAAAACATGTTTAAGGTGTTAAAAGTTTTTCATGATGTTGTCTTTGATTTTAAAGTGTTTTTTCTAATGACCATCTATCCCTTACATGATTGGCCATCTAAACCTGATACTTGGATAAGATGGTAAAGTGTTACACATTTTTTAATAATTTTTAGCTACTATGAAATCAGGTGTACCTTTGTAAGCGAAGTCGACTTTTGTTTTTTATGAACTGAAGAGGCAATTTACGGAAAGTTTCAGGTTGTTCCTTTGTATTAGGTTGTGAAACTGACTTCTGGAAAATCATGGCGATCCGTCCCGCATTTGCCCTGTATTAAGTAGGATGTTTTATAAAGGCGAATCATTAAGCGTGTTGACAAAAGATATCCCCAAAGAAAGCTCCACTGCCATTTTCGCAATGGTCTTAGAAGTCGATACTTCCACCACGTCCAGGGACATAAAAAGACTTGTACAATACATTGAGGATACCGGATCGTCATGGCCATGTTGTGCCTCAGCATTCTGGAGTTAGAGGCACTGAATAACGCTCTCGAGGGGATGTATCTAGAAGAGTGGTCACGCATTCTGTTCTGTAGAAAGACTCAGATATTTGTTGAATTAGATAAATTGACTTTGATTATAGAGAATGTTCATTTCAGTGACATGAATCACAGTGCCATACTGTTTAGTCACTAAACTACCAGTGAGTGTAGTCTGTTCTATCCTAAGTTAGCAAATGAGAAAGTATGTCTTTGGTGCAAAGAGGTGGGGTACATGGTGCAGGTTTGCCATACCTCAGAAGAGAGGTGGCAGAGCAGACGCCTTAGGTGTGTAATCGGCTGTAGGATGTCTTTATGAATTAATAAAAGACCGTAGTACAGTCAAGGTCCTTTTGCAGACTGGTCAACCTTTCTTGTGCATTACTGTAAACCATGTGGCAGTTTGTAGTCTGTTAGATTCAGGAAGCAATTTATCACTAGTGGATTTGGGTTGAGTGGGCACGAATGTGCCCCTCAATTGTGACTGTTTTGAATGGACTGGATGCATATTGAATTATGCAGATAGGATTTCTATATTCAAATTTCGCACAGGTGAGAGGTGTCTTTTGTGTGAAACAGATGCTATCACAATGTGTGTTCTGTTAAAACAAAGGAGTCACCCTTCGATATTCCTCATTTGAACAAAGGGAAGATTTGGGCTATGTTTGGATTCTGAGGCAATATCGAGAGCCTTCGTCAATTACGGAGCTCCGTGTGATCTAAGCTTGGTTTTAGGTGCGTCGGTGTATGGTTCTGCAAAACCCTCTTCTTTAAAAATACTGGACATGGTGACTCATCATGTAATTAGGCTGGCTTGTGGTGTCTTTAGAACCAGCCCCAAACCCATCCTTTTCGCTGAGTCAAGCCAGCAGCCGCTTAACATCAGACAGCAACTCATCACGGTGCGGCAGGTATATAAAACACTGTCCGCACCACAAAAGCCTGCTTGAAAATTAGTTTGTACTTGATATATTTGCACTTCGGAATTTATGTTTCAGTCAGTGTCTTATAAGATCTTAGACCGATATTTTAGTTTTAAAGTAGTGGACACTGATGGTTCAAAGTGAGTCCCATGGCTCTCCGTTATTGTTTCCCGACTGTGACTTCATGATCCACTTCCTTCGTGAAGAAGAGGCTTCTTCAGAGTAAATTGTATCTCATCTGCTCCGACTCCCTTAGTACCCTACAATCATTACAGCAAATACACACAGCAGAGAAAATAGTCCAGCTGATACATGACCAGTAGTACTCCCTTGAATGGCGGGGGCAGTAGATATAAGTGTGCTACGTAATGAAGCACATGGGAATTTGAGTAATGAACAAGCGGTCCGAGCTGCCAAGGAGACCTGTAGAAACACAACGTGACACAGCGTGCCATTCCCCTGCAGGTTGTCATTTCACTGTTGCAGTAGATATCCATGAAACTGTGAGGGGAGCTGTGGTTGGCAGTGAGTCAAAATAATCTGTGGGCGCTGAAGACAACTCTTTGGCCGTGCTGTCCCTCTTGTCAATGACACCGGCGAGATAGAGTGGCCCCGACACGCCTCCGAATTGGGCACCGTCCTTAAACACATGGCTTCCTCTTATGACGAGAGGATCCTGCAGTCTGTGATGCCTGCGGCGTGCACATAACCGTATATATTTTAAATGAGTGTATTTGTTTTGTGATGAGCGGGCAGAAGCAAATTTAGGTGGGGCTATGCCACCTATCTTAGCTGATGGCATGTGTGGTACAACTTTGAAAAATTTATAGTATCTTAATCCCAACCTAATCTTATAGGCTGCAGATTTTAGTGTACTGCAGAGGGATTGGGTCATCAGCGATCAGTTACCCACACCTGCTTGCTGCACTGTTACAGTTCTTTCCGCTGCTTTTTCCCTTTTACTGTAAGTATTAGATCTGGCAAGACTGTGTGTGTGTGTGTGTGTGTGTGTTTGTGTGTGTATGTGTGCGTGTGTGTGTGTATGTCCGCACGCATGGTTTAGGACGTTGTTTATACGAGGGTTGGAACTTAAATAGTGGCAACTATTTATTCACAACAGATACAAAAGAGTTACATGTTTGCACCTGTTACTGTTCTTCAAAGTAGTCACCAGCGTTGTGTAAAACCCGTTGCCAGCGTTATGGAAGGCGTAGTATACCGTTAGCAGAGCCTGTTCTTTTTATGGTGGCTGGCCGGGGTGACCGAACGGTTCTAGGCGCTGCAGTCTGGATCCGCACGACCGCTACGGTCGCAGGTTCGAATCCTCCCTCGGGCATGGATGTGTGTGATGTTCTTGGGTTAGTTAAGTTTAAGTTCTAGGAGACGTCCTCAGAAGTTAAGTCTCATAGTGCTCAGAGCCATTTGAACTATTTTATTGATGGTGCGAATGGAGCGGACTAATGTTATGGTGATTCTCGTGTATGACTGTGATGGTGTTATCCTAACTCTTTACGTTCCTCCAGGGCAGACCGCCAATGCACAGTATCACTGTTCGTTTTTGGAACATCGCCTGCGACCAGCTTTGCGAAAGAAGCGGCGACACTTTCTGCGCAACCCACCCATCATTTTGCACGACAATTCAGCGCGAGCTGTGGGTGCTCTGTTCGGTCGATGGGGCTTGGAATTAGTGTACCATCAACTATACTCCCCGGACTTAAGCCCTTGTGACTTCGATTTGATTCCGAAGTTGAAGGAACCACTTCCTGGCATTCGCTTCAGAACTCTTCCAGAGATTCGACAGGCAGAAGACCACTCCATTCGCACCATCAACAGAACAGGCTCTGCTAATGATATACTAAGCCTTCCACATTGCTGACAACGGGTTCTACACAACACTGGTAACTACTTTGAAGGACAGTAACAGGTGCAAACTTGTAACTCTCTTGTATCGGTTATGAATAAATAGTTGCCACTATTTAAGTTCCAACCCTCGTAATGTAATTTTAGTTCAAGTTTTACTACGTTCCGACTTTCATATACACGTCACATACAATTTTAGTTCAGGCGCTAAAGCCCATGCTGTCGTGCATCCATACCAACATAACATAATCATCTGCAGGTTCATCAGTTGCCCTGATTGACGAAAACGCAAAGAAAATTCGTGTATATAAACCGGCGTGCTATTGAACAAAGGACGAATCAGCTAGACTGTCTTGGTGTTGGTTTCAGAGAATTTAATAGATTTGGGAAGGAGAACAGTCACTGCCAATTTGGTCCTGAATTCCCAACCTTGGCCAAAACCGGCCTGATCCGTTGCCCAATGCATGTTACTCATCCGAGCCAGATTAGTGCAAGACACGGAATTTTAACCATCACTGTAGATGAGTATACAAAATCTTTCAAACTATGTATTTACCGAGTGAACAAATGTATTATGTATACTGGAGAGTGCTGCAAAATACACTCCTGGAAATGGAAAAAAGAACACATTAACACCGGTGTGTCAGACCCACCATACTTGCTCCGGACACTGCGAGAGGGCTGTACAAGCAATGATCACACGCACGGCACAGCGGACACACCAGGAACCGCGGTGTTGGCTGTCGAATGGCGCTGGCTGCGCAGCATTTGTGCACCGCCACCGTCAGTGTCAGCCAGTTTGCCGTGGCATACGGAGCTCCATCGCAGTCTTTAACACTGGTAGCATGCCGCGACAGCGTGGACGTGAACCGTATGTGCAGATGGCGGACTTTGAGTGAGGGCGTATAGTGGGCATGCGGGAGGCCGGGTGCACGTACCGCCGAATTGCTCAACACGTGGGGCGTGAGGTCTCCACAGTACATCGATGTTGTCGCCAGTGGTCGGCGGAAGGTGCACGTGCCCGTCGACCTGGGACCGGACCGCAGCGACGCACGGATGCACGCCAAGACCGTAGGATCCTACGCAGTGCCGTAGGGGACCGCACCGCCACTTCCCAGCAAATTAGGGACACTGTTGCTCCTGGGGTATCGGCGAGGACCATTCACAACCGTCTCCATGAAGCTGGGCTACGGTCCCGCACACCGTTAGGCCGTCTTCCGCTCACGCCCCAACATCGTGCAGTCCGCCTCCAGTGGTGTCGCGACAGGCGTGAATGGAGGGACGAATGGAGATGTGTCGTCTTCAGCTACGAGAGTCGCTTCTGCCTTGGTGCCAATGATGGTCGTATGCGTGTTTGGCGCCGTGCAGGTGAGCGCCACAATCAGGACTGCATACGACCGAGGCACACAGGGCCAACACCCGGCATCATGGTGTGGGGAGCGATCTCCTACACTGGCCGTACACCACTGGTGATCGTCGAGGGGACACTGAATAGTGCACGGTACATCCAAACCGTCATCGAACCCATCGTTCTACCATTCCTAAACCGGCAAGGGAACTTGCTGTTCCAACAGGACAATGCACGTCCGCATGTATCCCGTGCCACCCAACGTGCTCTAGAAGGTGTAAGTCAACTACCCTGGCCAGCAAGATCTCCGGATCTGTCCCCCATTGAGCATGTTTGGGACTGGATGAAGCGTCGTCTCACGCGGTCTGCACGTCCAGCACGAACGCTGGTCCAACTGAGGTGCCAGGTGGAAATGGCATGGCAAGCCGTTCCACAGGACTACATCCAGCATCTCTACGATCGTCTCCATGGGAGAATAGCAGCCTGCATTGCTGCGAAAGGTGGATATACACTGTACTAGTGCCGACATTGTGCATGCTCTGTTGCCTGTGTCTATGTGCCGGTGGTTCTGTCAGTGTGATCATGTGATGTATCTGACCCCAGGAATGTGTCAATAAAGTTTCCCCTTCCTGGGACAATGAATTCACGGTGTTCTTATTTCAATTTCCAGGAGTGTACAAGCTTTCCTTTACGTTCTCGTAGATGTAAATCCGAAGGAAGTTCCCCCTCTTATTTCCCGCCAAGTCTTGCAGTTACCACCTTAAAGGTATCAGTAAAACAGAAGGTCAAAAACATCTGATAGATAGCTCGACAGGATGCAGATCTCCCAGATATCAGAGAAACTATACATAACTCAAGATAATGTAGTAATTATATAAATGTGTAGTGTCTATTCTGTAGAACATGTCCTAAAGAACAGACACCACGCCCGCACACAACTGCTTCGCCTAGCTGGCCACTGGATCCCGCATCACAAGTACGTCCGCCTCCTGCGGGAATCTCAGAGTAGTGAACACGGAGGCAGTGGACAGGGACTGCAGACAGGTGGCGCTCGGTGAAAATGTGGGTCGGCCATGTGGCGTGCCGAGACAGTCCGCGCAGTTGCGATAACACTTGTCCAGGATGGCCCAGTGGTTAACGCACCTGCCTGGTTAGCAGGAGCTCCCGCCTACGAAGCCATATTTTCATTCGTCACCCCTCATTCCGCATAATAGCCAGACTCCCCCCTCCAACTGCAGTTTACATATAACGTAGTAACTAATTCAGAGAGGGTATCTTTGACCCAAGAACTGCTATTTTAGAACTAATAACTGTGATTAACGTCAGTTAAAAGTAAATATTGCTTAAGTTGTTCTGTTTGTGATTCTTTCTTATATGTAGTCTCTTGGTTTCAGAATGATACATCTGATTAATAATAATGGCATGTGACTAGGGCTTCCCGTCGGGTAGACCGTTCGCCGGGTGCAAGACTTTCGATTTGACGCCACTTCGGCGATTTGCGCGTCGATGGGGATGAAATTATGATGATGAGGACAACACAACACCCAGATCCTGAGCGGAGAAAATCTCCGACCCAGCCGCGAATCGAAGCCGGGCCCTTAGGATTGACATTCTGTCGTGCTGACTACATCAAACCCGGGCTCTTACGATTGACATTCTGTCGCGCTGACCACTTTTTTTTTTCTTTTTCAGAAGGCACGAAGATTACCACAGTTTTTATTATTTTCTTAACCACTTTAGTTTGTTGTTTATTTATTATTATTATTTGTTTATTATATATATTTTAAATACAAAAATAACAACAAAATAAAAGAGGCCTCTCCTGGGCCATAAGTCATATGGTTCCCTTCTGGAACTCATTTCTGACTGTGGGACAGTAGGTATGAAGACTTTCCAACCTTCCGGACTCTAGGCCGTCTTCTCGATGCATTTTTGAAACCGGCGAATTCGGGTAGTGCACTTAGCTACCGGGAGAAGACATCTGATTATTGACAAAACTACTGTATTAAAGTATTGTATCTCTGGTGTTAAAGGATTGTATTGTGTGTGAAATCTTATGGGACTTAACTGTTAAGGTCATCAGTCCCTAAGCTTACACACTACTTAAATTATCCTAAGGACAAACACACACACCCATGACGGAGGGAGGATGCGAACCTCTGCCGGGACCAGCCGCATAGTCCATGACTGCAGCGCCCCAGACCGCTTGGCTAATCCCGAGCGGCAAAGTATTGTATTCCGACCTCTAGGAAGGAAAGGGCAAGGGGAATGTGACCATGAAAAACCGACATAAGGGTAACTTCTGCTACTCGTAGTGTGAAACGTCATACGTCAGAACGTTGTAGGGATGCTAATATACCTCAGAGTAGAAACGCAAAGTCCAAACTTGGATGTTGCAGCAGTGTTTGAGGTTACATGGAAAGAAAGAAGACGTATGTAGGGTAATAGAAGTGACAGAAGCAAGATTCGTTATGAACAGAGAGGCAGAGCAAAGATATTGTTACTGTGACCAGGTCAGCGGTAGAATTATCATCATAAATCGTGGAAGGAAACCAACTTCAACAACGTATCACCATGACAAGCAGGAAATGAGGGGATCGAGAGATAGTGACAGGGAGTTCAACGGGCTATGAAGTATGTAAAAGGAGACAGAACTCTAATAATAATGGAAGATGGGATCTCTTTAATGAAAGGAGGAATAAAAGGCAGGTTACTGTCTTGGCAATGGGAATGAGTGACAAAAAAATCCCCGTTAATTCCTCAGTATATTTTATGTAATAATAGAAAATACACTGTACGGAAACCAGATGAGGGGAGGTCTACTTCGAAATAGCCAGGAGACACGAAAAGGCAGCAGCTGTATTATATCCAAGAGGGATAAACTTTCCGCATTGAGGTACTGTATATTATGGCGCAGAAGAAGATGTAGAATCGGACCACAGTTTAGTTATGACAAAGAGTAGGCTGAATTCAATAAAATTATATAAGCATTCAACGTATAAGGAAGTGGAGCAGTGAAATAATTAAGAATGAATTAGTGCGTTCGAAGGTCTCCAAATCTATACCCACAATGGTAAAAATACCATAACAGGAAAATTCAGTTGAGGAAGAATCACAGAAATCGCATTTTGTCGCCGCGGTCGGACGTGCTTGCTGTTTCTTCGTACAGTTAGTGCTTTCGTCAGTGTTTCTGGTTTTGTATTCTATCTGGTTGTGTTCAGCTTGATACAAGAGTTACTTTCTACATCGTTTTTCGTGGTGTCCTCTGTGAATTCGACGATTAATCGTCAGATGGAATTTCGGTTTTGATCGGATTCCTGAGTCTGCTGCTAAACATGGCTATTCCAGTTCGGAAAAATACGCTGGTTTTTGCTTTTGAGAACGAAACTCGCCGAGTTAAACCGACTGCGTTCGAGGTTTATGTCTGACTGACAGGCATAATTGATATCAGTTCTAATTCTGTGCACACTACGCAACTTGACTCTGATAGTTGCTGTGTTTTCGTGGAATTCTTGATTCCTATGACTGTAGATCGAATTCCCGGTAAAACTGGTAACACGTTGACTTTGTCCACAAAGACGGCAAAAAAGTATAGTGTCTGTTAGGAGAAGGTGCGCGTATTCAACGTGCCCGTTGAGGTAGATTGTGCGAAAATTAATAACCCTGTCTAGAAATGGTGTAGCTAAGGAAATAGTCAATGAAAGATGGTCCAAGCAATAAAAAACTGCAACGTTTTAATGGCGTCCGTTCTGTGGAGATGGATGTGTAGGCTAACACCACATCACATTTATCTGTGAGTTGCCACAAAGCCCACGTTATATATACTGGTCAAACACCGACGTGCCATATCTGCAATGAAACTGGTCATTTACGACACGGCTGCCCACGTCATGTATTTGTATTGAAAAATAATCTGACTCAATGTCGTAAACTGACTCTGAATGACGTTTGGTCATTGATACCGCGGTAAACCGCGGAGACGGTGCGAACGCTGCAAAAAGTTCTCAGTATATTCCTGTAGACGGCATTGCATTCCCACCCCTTGTGACACGTTCTAATATCGATACGTCTTCCCTTGACAGTGATGTACAAAACAAGAAAACACAAACCTCACTTACTGATCATTCAGATGATAACTCCAGTAATTCACCTGCAGTTCGTAAGCGGAAACCATGTGGCAAAGGCTTTTTAGGCACTAAGTGCGAATGGATTTGGTGACACGCAGTGACATGTCACGTTCCTTGCAGGTGTCAGAACACTTCAATGATAATAGCGAGGCTATAGAAGTAACGCATCAGGCAACATGTGAAGGCTGTTTGCGATGCTTCCTCGCTGCTTCTACGGGAGCAGTTAGAGGTCGTCGCTGACACACAACAACCCGAACTGACATCTTCGCGGCTGGCTGCACGGGCAGGTAATCAGGAGGCGGCGCGCAGCCAGCAGCCGGCTGATACACAGCCGCTACGCGAAGAGTAACAAGAGGCCACAGTGGTAGGACAACAAGAGGCAGTGTTTAGTAAACGGACATCCACAACAGCAGGTGACGAAGCGGCGGCGACGAATGTCAGGAAATCGACAATCATTACGGAACTCCAAGACGTTCGATGTCAATGAAATTCACCAACAGCCGTGTATCTTAATACGTTATTTTATTTTATTTCGAAGGCTACCCCCCTCATGAACCATGGACCTTGCCGTTGGTGGGGAGGCTTGCGTGCCTCAACCATAAAGATATCCGTACCGTAGGTGCAACCACAACGGAGAGGTATCTGTTGAGAGGCCAGACAAACGTGTGGTTCCTGAAGAGGGGCAGCAGCCTTTTCAGTAGTTGCAGGGGCAACAGTCTGGATGATTCACTGATCCTTCCTTGAAACACTAACCAAAACGGCGTTGTTGTTTTGGTACTGCGAACGGCTGAAAGCAAGGGGAAACTACAGACGTAATTCTTCCCGAGGGCATGCAGCTTTACTGTATGATTAAATGATGATGGCGTCCTCTTGGGTAAAATATTCCGGAGGTAAAATAGTCCCCCATTCGGATCTCCGAGCGGGTACTACTCAGGAGGACGTCGTTATCAGGAGAAAGAAAACTGGCGTTCTACGGATCGGAGCGTGGAATGTCAGACCCCTTAATCGGGCAGGTAGGTTAGAAAATTTAAAAAGGGAAATGGATAGGTTAAAGTTAGATATAGTGGGAATTAGTGAAGTTCGGTGGCAGGAGGAACAAGACTCTTGGTCCGGTGAATAGAGGTTATAAATACAAAATCAAATAGGGGTAATGCAAGAGTAGGTTTAATAATAAATAAAAAAAGGAGTACGGGTAAGCTACTACAAACAGCATAGTGAACGCATTATTGTGGCCAAGATAGACACGAAGCCCACGCCTACTACAGTAGTACAAGTTTATATGACGAAGAAATTGATGAAATGTATGATGAGATAAAAGAAATTATTCAGTTAGTGAAGGGAGACGAAAATTTAATAGTCATGGGTGACTGGAATTGGAGAGTAGGAAAAGGAAGAGAAGGAAACATAGTAGGTGAATATGGATCGGGGCTAAGAAATGAAAGAGGAAGCCGCCTGGTAGAATTTTGCGCAGAGCATAACTTAATCATAGCTAACACTTGATCAAGAATCATGAAAGAAGGTTGTATACATGGAAGAACCCTGGAGATACTAAAAGGTTTCAGATAGATTATATAATGGTAAGACAGAGATTTAGTAACCAGGTTTTCAATTGTAAGACATTTCCAGGGGCAGATGTGGACTCTGACCACAATCTATTGGTTACGAACTGTAGATTAAAACTGAAGAAACTGCAAAAAGGTGGGAATTTAAGGAGATGGGATCTAGATAAACTGACAGAACCAGAGGTTGTACAGAGTTTCAGGGAGAGCATAAGGGAACAATTGACAGGAATGGGGGAAAGAAATACTGTAGAAGAAGAATGGGTAGCATTGAGGGATGAAATATTGAAGGCAGCAGAGGATCAAGTAGGTAAAAAGACGAGGGCTAGTAGAAATCCTTGGGTAACAGAAGAAATATTGAATTTAATTGATGAAAGGAGAAAATATAAAAATGCAGTAAATGAAGCAGGCAAAAAGGAATACAAACGTCTCAAAAATGATACCGACAGGAAGTGCAAAATGGCTAAGCAGGGATTGCTAGAGGACAAATGTAAGGATGTAGAGGCTTATCTCACTACGGTTAAGATAGATACTGCCCACAAGAAAATTAAAGAGACCTTTGGAGAAAGGAGAACCACTTGCATGAACATCAAGAGCTCAGATGGAAACCCAGTTCTAAGCAAAGAAGGGAAAGCAGAAAGGTGGAAGGAGTATATAGAGGGACTATACAAGGGCGATGTAGTTGAGGACAATGTTATGGAAATGGAAGAGGATGTAGATGAAGATGAAATGGGAGATATGATACAGCGTGAAGAGTTTGACAGAGCACTGAAGGACCTGAGTCGAAACAAGGCCCCTGGAGTAGACAACATTCCATTAGAACTACTGACAGCCTTGGGAGAGCCAGTCCTGACAAAACTCTACCATCTGGTGAGCAAGATGTATGAGACAGGCGAAATACCCTCAGACATCAAGAAGAATATAATAATTCCAATCCCAAAGAAATCAGGTGTTGACAGATGTGACAATTACCGAACAATCAGTTAAATAAGCCACAGCTGCAAAATACTAACACGAATTCTTTACAGACGAATGGAAAAACTGATAGAAGCCGACCTCGGGGAAGATCAGTTTGGATTCCGTATAAATGTTGGAACAGGTGAGGCAATACTGACCCTGCGACTTATCTTAGAAGAAAGATTAAGGAAAGGCATACCTACGTTTCAAGTATTTGTAGACTTAGAGAAAGCTTTTGACAATGTTGATTGGAATACTCTCTTTCAAATTCTGAAGGTGGCAGGGGTAAAATACCGGGAGCGAAAGGCTATTTACAATTTGTTCAGAAAGCAGATGGCAGTTATTAGAGTCGAGGGGTATGAAAGGGAAGCAGTGGTTGGGAATGGAGTGAGACAGGATTGTAGCCTATCCTCGATGTTATTCAATCTGTATATTGAGCAAGCAATAAAGGAAACAAAAGAAAAGTTCGGAGTAGGTATTAAAATCCATGGAGAAGAAATAAAAACTTTGATGTTCGCCGATGACATTGTAATTCTGTCAGAGACAGCAAAATACTTAGAAGAGCAGTTGAACGGAATGGACAGTGTCTTGAAACAAGGGTATAAGATGAACATCATCAAAAGCAAAATGGAGCTAATGGAATGTAGTCGAATTAAGTCGGGTGATGCTGAGGGGATTAGATTAGGAAATGAGACACTTAAAGTAGTAAAGGAGTTTTCCTATTTGGGGAGAAAAATAACTGATGATGGTCGAAGTAGAGAGGATATAAAATGTAGACTGGCAATGGCAAGGAAAGAGTTTCAGCAGAAGAAAAATTTATTAACATCGAGTATAGATTTAAATGTCAGGAAGTCGTTTCTGAAAGTATTTATATGGAGTGTAGCCATGTATGGAAGTGAAACGTGGACGATAAATAGTTTAGACAAAAAGAGAATAGAAGCTTTTGAAATGTGGTGCTACAGAAGAATGCTGAAGATTAGATGGGTAGATCACATAACTAATGAGGAGGTATTGAATAGAATTGGGGAGAAGAGGAGCTTGTAGCACAACTTGACTAGAAGAAGGGATCGGTTGGTAGGACATGTTCTGAGACATCGAGGGATCACTAATTTAGTATTGGAGGGCAGCGTGGAGGGTAAAAATCGTAGGGGGAGACCAAGAAATGAATACACCAAGCAGATTCAGAAGGATGTAGGTTGCAGTAAGTACTGGGAGATGAAGAAGCTTGCACAGGATAGAGTAGCGTGGAGAGCTGCATCAAACCAGTCTCAGGACTGAAGATCACAACAACAACAACATTGAAGGCTATCGGTTTCAGCATTTCACTATGCCATCTTCAGGCCCCATTCGCATGTATCTGACACTGGCTCAATAGTTAAATTCGTTTTAGAAATTTCTGTAACATTTGACATAAAGACAGGTGTTTGACAGAGAGAGGGACTCTCCCCATTACTGTTTAACTGTGGTTTGGAAAAGGTACTCCCAGAATGGCGTGAGCAAAAATCGAGTCAAAATATAGATCAATCACTCAAGTTATGTAGAAGTAATATTAGAGTAGATTCTCTCGTCTTTGCAGATGATCTGGTAATTTCAACTAAGAATGTTACCACAGCTCAAAAAGAAACTGAAATTCTTAAAGAAGTTGCTGAAATGTACTACAAATATCATTCGAAAAAACGGAATATATGACATACAACACACAAGCACCGACGTATTTAAACACTAAATAAGGAAAAATAAAAAGCCTTTCTCAGTTTAAATGCGTGGGGGAAATCATACAAGGAAAGTGTCTGGGAAAAGCTGCAAACGAAGTTCACTGTCAAAATGGCAACTGCATTCATATTAACACAAAATATTTATAATAAAAAGGCACTTTCTAAATTCAGCAAACTTAGGCATTGCAGCACTGTAATCAAACCTGGATGTCATTATGGTGCAGAAACTTTAATTTTCATTAGAAAGAGGGATACTGAAAAAATTCAAAAGAAAGAAAGAAAGATTATTAGGAAAATATTAAGCTTATGGTGAAACTTATTTGCTGAGAGGTAATAAATAAATAGATTACACAGACTTACATAGTGACATGAGAAAACGAAGACTTAAATTTTATGGGCATATTAAAAGAATGGCACCCACTAAGTTGACAACAAATAGTACGGTTCTACGAAAACAGAAGTAAGACCAAAACTGAGCCAATTAAGTTGATCGTTGCAGTTATTAAAGAGGATTTAAAGTAGGCGGTGTAACTCAGGCAGACGTTAGAAAAATATTGAGATAAAAACATGTGATTAGGAAGTTGGTTAGAAGGAAATTAGAAAACGGACTGGGACACCGTGGGCTGATGTAAGAAAGAGAATTAATTTTGGAAGGATGAAACAAATTTGGACAGAAAGGAAGGCCAACCATCAAAAGCGGCATTGATCGATTGTACCCCGCGTGGTCCTACTGGTCCCATACGTGAATAATAAATAAATAAATAATAAAGAAACTCTTTGATCTGTGTAATTAGAATGAAAAGATTTTATTTGTTAATCATTGTACTAGGGCGAAGAATTCACTTTTAAATTTTTCTTATTTTGAAATGCACGCAACGGCCGGCCATTGAACATTGGATGTCTCTAATAAGTTAATAAATGTAAAAATATATTGTAAAAAGTGTTATTACTGTTTCTTTTACATAGACCAGTCCTCTCCCAAGCAGGAAATAGTAACTTTTCCAATTTTTAGTGACTAGGGCAGCACGGAGAGATCGCGCAGATGAAAGTCATTGTTGGCCACTGTTATCGTCCGCAATATTTCTTTTAATATTTTCAAAGAGCAGTTGTACTACACGGCGATCTGTTACCATTTCAAAGAGAATATTTTGAGCTAAAAAGTAATAAAACATTCCGTTTCCGTACGAAGAGAACAAAATTTCGCCACACATCCCAAGAATAATTTTTCTAATGCTTAAGTTTGCTTTCGATAGATCACCAGATATTCTACGTGTAACATCTTAAGGCGCCTCACACCACGCATCCGTAGGAAGGCTACGCGCAGTTATTTTAATTAAAGAATCACAGCTGATTTCAGTATATTGTAGCCCGTTTGTAACTGGTATTCTATCGCTTCCTGTGGTATATATTTCACTACAGTATTTTTCATTATAATTTTCTCCCCTTTATGATATACACCATAAACCCAATACATTTAAGGGACCAGTACATTGTCAATCAACACGACGCCCGACTCAGTTATTTTCTTTTCCATAGGGTCAGATTTAGTACATTGAAAGAGGTCCCCGTGGGGCTCGAAGTATTGTTGTCAAAATTTCAATATTTGTATTTATTGTAACATTGGATTTGCTCTATTTCATGTAGATAACACTGAACAAACTATAAATATGAGGGAATGACCGTAAATGACCCAGACAACTGAAGCGAGAAGATAAATAATTTGTGGAGTAAGACCTGAAAGTTCGACGTCGTAACCCGGACCTGGGGCGACGCATGACATTTCTGTTTAATACTAAAGTTAAGTAATTTTTGTTGAGTCTGTGCGATGAGCTATGCAGAATAAATAAAGTCTTTACTGCTACAGAAGTGTTAGTCACACATTTATGTATTGTTTTTGCACGAAAACGTTGTAGTTTTTATTATTTGGGCTATATTGGATTGTGTTACTCTGTGATATTAAGAGGGGTAAAGATGCCACATTAGAGATCGAGACGACGAAGATGTGCTAGAATATTCATTTACCGAAATTAATGAGGAAGACAACTTGGTAGTGCAAAATTTGGAACCTGAAGTCACGAGAATAGAAAATGTGCTGCCTGGATATAGCGTTAAGATGCTGCAGCAGCAGACAGGCGACAGATCAGACGAAGCCCAAGACAAAACAAGAGTCCGTTGTGGCTGGAACTGATGTGCTGTCGCTGCCGCCACCTGCCAACGATTTTCTTTCCTTTTTGCTAGCTAAGCTTGACATAAGGAAACGGCAAAGGAAGGAAAGGAGAGAGCAGAGAAACTTAAAAAGGAGGAAAGGAAAACAGTAAAATGGATGGGGAGAGAACAAAGGGAAACAGACAATCCTTTGTTGAGATCAATAAAATCATAGATGATTAGTAAATAAAGGGAAGTTTCTAGAACCGACACTAATAAACACTTCAGCAATACGTAATAATAATTGCTAATATGTTAGAGTGGCCTTCGCGAAACCGAAGATTTGTACATAGGGCGTAACTAGTCCGGATGGGAGGAATACCTTAGCATGGTTGATGACTACGAGTCTGAAGTAAATACTATTCAACAGAAAATTGCGGTCAAAGCTACTAATTTGAGTTACCTCGACAATAACCAGCAACATTGACTAACTCATCTTCTAAACAAATCTGCCCAAATGTTTCAGAAAAACATGGAATCATTCAAGGGAAAGAGTGCAATGTGCACGTAAGGCCACACCAAACGTTTTTTCGCTCCGTGCACTCTGTGGCTTGGTCAAAAAAGGAAGCAGTATCGAAAGAAATCCTTTGGATTCTCTGCCGACAAATAATCGAGACGTCTTTGTCACCCTTTAGTAGTCCGCTGTTAGTGGTAGGTAAGGCAGAGGGCCTTACGCCTCACTCTTTAGGCACATGATATTAACAAAATTATTATTCCAGTGTGAACTCACCCAGAAAATCTTGAAGAACAAATATGGAAATTTCTAGGTGTGTATTTTCTTACCAGTATTGATCGAAATCTTTGTACTTGCACATCTTACTGTCGGAGACCTCACAGAAGGTTACTGCTTTTATATTAGCCAGCTGTAGCTACCGTTTTAGAGTGTTACCATTTGGGCTCAATGTGAGCATAGGAGTTTTCATTACAAATTTCTGCACCGCATTGTGTCTGGATTTATTAGATACACTCTATGTTGACGACATTTTGAATGCCACAAAGACCTGACAAGAGCACCTTGAATTGTTGGAGCGTGTGTTCAGAAAGTTTGCCGAGGCCACAGTTGCGGCGAACTTAATAGAATCGAAGTTTGGCCGAGCTGAAAGAAAGTTTCTAGGTCACATTACATCACCTATCGCGATAACACCGCCGGCCGCGGTGGCCGAGCGGTTCTAGGCGCTCAGTCCGGAACCGCGAGACCACTACGGTCGCAGGTTCGAATCCTGCCTCGGGCATGGATGTGTGTGATGTCCTTAGGTTAGTTAGGTTTAAGTAGTTCCAAGTTCTAGGGGACTGATGACCACAGATGTTAAATCCCATAGTGCTCAGAGCCATTTGAACCATTTTTCTGCGATAATGCCCTATCCGAATAAGTTGGAAGCAATATAGCAGCTTCCGCGTCCCAGCACGGAAAAACAGTTGAAGACTTTTCTTGGTATGGCATCATTCTTTCGGCAATTTGTGAATGCACAGTTACTCAATGATGATGCACTGCCAAGTCTACTATGGAAGAACAAACCGTGGTTTTTCTTGGAGGAATGCAAGAAAGCTTTTGATGAGATTACATATGCTCTAGTCAACTGTGAGTTTGCACATCATCGAGACATGTCCAATGATTTTTATCTGGCAACAGATGCCTCATTTTGTGGATTAGGCATGCGTCTGTTCCAGCTGGATGGAATTATGGACGCACTGTAGTGAACGTGATGGGATCTGCCAGCCGAGTATCAATGGAATGCAAACGTGCATATTCTGCCTTGGAACTCGAAGCCTTTCCAGTAGTTCGAGTTTTTAAAAAATACTACTATGATTTGTATGGACAATATGTAGTAGCGGTCACCAAGTGCTGAGCTATTTGCTCTCGTGCAAGCTATTACCCACCAGATTAAAGAGGTGGATCTTAGCCTTACAGGACTATCACTTTGATGTTGTGAATGGAAGCGACAATGTGGTAACAGACGCAATGTCTCGCTTGCCCGAAAAGCTGCCGAAATTGACGGAATTGGTAGAACAATCTACAGAATACAAAATTCTTGTGATGAAGCAGACAGGCCGTTGGTAGGCGTACTTGAGAACGTGCAGAGATACGCAAATCCTTCAAGAGCCAAATCAACTGTGGAAGGAAATAAAAGCCTTAGTGCAAGCAAACCCCACAAGTGACCTAAATAAAAGTTATAAATTGCAAGACGTACTCTAGTTTAATCGAAACCAGACAGAATATGAACCATGGTGTATGTGAGTATCCTATCAGATGCCATTGACAATGTAACAAAGTACATTCACCATTGTACGAGTAAGATAGCGACGTCCTGCTGTTTTCCGAATTTGCACTGACATGTCAGAAAAGTGATATGCACCTGGTTAATCTGACAAAAGGCGAAACCCACGAACTGCTATACTCGTAAAGAATTGTAGCCAATAATTCCGACGAAACTCCTGCCAACAGCTATGGATAGAGGAAAGTACCTGGTGACAGTGTGCGACCTATTGTGAAAGTACTTTTGGAAACATCCCACCAGGAACTCAATGTCAAACTGCAACTGCTGTCAGTCAATGCTGCTTATTTTACGAATAGTAAATGGAAGCGGTTTCTGAAATAAGAGAACGTTACACACCTATTGGTGTCCCAATTTAATCGAAGCGTGAATCCCACGGAGAAAGCGTTTCGTGTGTTTAATTGGTTTGTGAGGACAAGTTCAGCTAATCAACACGCCAAATGGGTAAAACATGTTCCGCGTTTTGATAATATATATAAAAAATTTTCACATGGTGTCTACTGGCAATACTCCAGCTGAAATTATGATGTCACACGTACAGCTAGACGAATGGGTGAAACTCTTGCCACAGATACCTAGGCAAGTCCTTAAAGAAGAAACGATACAAGCAAGGGTTTCTTTCAAGAAACATACTGACTTGAGGCAGAGAAAATATAATTAACAGTTAAAACTGTATACCAGTTTGAAGAGGGAGAGCTGGTCCTTCTTAGCACACATCCAAAGGTCTCTATCATTAAAAGGATTAACAAAAATCGGCAACTGCTATATAGAGGATCACACGTTATGATAAAAATACCTTATGAAGGATACTAACTGCTGGCGCATCCAGAGACATTAAGGGTAAGATCATATCCTCATCAAGATATTAAACTTCTCGTACCTAGAGATGGGTAACAGACCTCACCTAAAGATGAAGCCTAATCTTGTAAATATGTAACGTTATCTTTTTATTATGTATTGCTACCAACGGCCTTGCCGCAGTGGTAACACAGATTCCCATCAGACCATCAAAGTTAAGCGATGTCGGACTCGGCTAGCACTTCGATGGGTTACCATCCGTTCTGCCGAGCGCTGTTGGCGAGTGGAGTGTACTCAGCCCTTGTGAGGCAAATTGAGGAGCTACATGACTGAGAAGTTTCGGCTCTGGTCACGAAAACTGACAACAACCGGAGGAGCGGAGTGCTGACCATACGCCCCTCGATATCCGCAACCGGTGACGCCTATAGTCTGAGGATGACACGGTGGACGGTCAGCACCGTTCGGGTCTTCCGAGACTTGTTTGGATGGGGTTTAAGTATTGTATATCTATATGTACGATTTGTTGTATCACTGAAAAGTAACCAACTACATCACATGAATAACATCAGAGGACACTTTGAAACGTCCCCTTAGAACAATTGTACACGACTGTGGTTAAACTGACACAATATTTTTAGCGCAACGCAATCTGACTTTCAATAATCCCTACAAAACAATGGCCTGACTAACATTAATCTATACCTTTCACAAATCACTTACCTCACAAAAATCTTCGTTACTCGAACTACTGCAATACAGCGAGCGCCACTATTGCCAGCTAAATAAAAGATTCAAACTACAGAAGGCACTAACTACTGATAGGGATAGTTAGCAAATGAAAGATATTAATAGAGAACAAACAATGTATTTACCTTAATAGTCATAATATATATAGCAGTTCATGACAAATTACAAAACTCCGCCATCTCTCTTCCCACATCCACCACTGCTGGCGGCTCACCTCCAACTACGCAACGCTACGCGCTGTTCACATCCAGCTGCAGCTGCCCAACACTACAATGGCAGACAACAATGCAAACTAGCCACAGACTGCACATAGCACAGCCAGTGATTTTCATATAGAGCGCTACGTAACGTTGCCAATAAGAAAACATAAACAGCCTACTTACATAAAGAAAACATAAACAGCCTATTTACAACTTAAGGTCAAAATCTGACTTGAAAATAAACGTTACGGTCCTCAGTGTACTTCCTGCTTATTTCCGCTCTAAAACATGGAAGAGAGTTCAGAGATTATTTATTTTTCATGACAAATTGGTTAAGAATCTATAGAAACCCAGCTGTCTTATTTCTCGCGAAAATTACAAGCCCGCAGTGGGGCTGAGCCCTCGCCTGTGGTTGATTGGGAGGTCGTTCCAAGGCGTGGCAGGCACCGAAAGACGTCCCCGGAGGCTGATCAGAAAGCGTCCCCGGTGCGTCTGACAGACAGGTTTCAGGTACTGTCTCTGGCTGAGCCAGATACAGCTGCCTGCCCTATATCAGAGGATGATGCTCAGCCTTCAAGGTCGGGGCAATCCCAGAGGGTGGGCTTATTGGTAGTTGGGAGCCCCAATGTTAGGCGCGTAAAGGGGCCCCTTGGGGATATGGCGGCTAAGGAGGGGAAGAAATCCAGTGTGCACTCCGTGTGCATTCCGGGTGGAGTCATTCCTGATGTGGAAAGGGTCCTTCCGGAGGCCATGAAGAGCACAGGGTGCAGCCAGCTGCAGGTGGTGGCACATGTCGGCACTAATGACGTGTGTCGCTTTGGATCTGAGGAAATTCTCTCTGGATTCCAGCGGCTATCTGATTTGGTGAAGGCAGAGCTCACCATCTGCAGCATCGTTGACAGAACCGACTGCGGACCTTTGGTGCAGAGCCGGGTGGAGAGTCCTAATCAGAGGCTCAGACGGTTTTGCGACCGTGTTGGCTGCAGATTCCTTTACTTGCGCCATAGGGTGGTGGGGTTTCGGGTTCCGCTAAATAGGTCAGGAGTTCACTACACTCAGCTGGCGGCTACACGGGTAGCGGAGGCTGTGTGGCGTGGACTGGGCGGTTTTTTAGGTTAGAAGGCCTCGGGAAAGTACGGGGTGGGCTGCAATCTCAAAGGGTGCATGACAAATACAGGACGTGCTTGGATCAAGGAACAGCCGGAATTGTAGTTGTAAATTCTTGTAGTTGTGCTGGGAAAGTCCCTGAGCTTCAAGCGCTAATAGAAAACACAGAAGCTGAAATCGTTATAGGTACAGAAAGCTCGCTAAAGCCTGAAATAAGTTCTGCAGACATTTTTACGAACTCTCAGACGGTGTTCAGGAAAGATAGATTAGGCAGAATTGGTGGTGGAGTGTTTGTGTCTGTCAGTAGTGGTTTATCTTGTAGTGAAGTCGAAGTAGATACTCCGTGCGAATTGGTATGGGTGGAGGTTATACTTAACAGTCGAAGTAAGTTAATAATTGGCTCCTTCTACCGACCCCCTGACTCCGATGATATAGTTGCTGAACAGTTCAGAGAAAATTTGAGTCTCGTAACACATAAATGCCCCACTCATACGGTTATAGTTGGTGGGGACTTCAACCTTCCCTCCATATGTTGGCAAAAATACTTGTTCAAAACCGGTGGTAGGCAGAAAACATCTTCCGAGATTGTCCTAAATGCTTTCTCCGAAAATTATTTCGAGCAGTTAGTCCACGCGAATTGTAAATGGTTGCGAAAACACACTTGACCTCTTAGCCACAAACAATCCAGAGCTAATAGAGAGCATCATGACTGATACAGGGATTAGTGATCACAAGGTCGCTGTAGCTAGGCTCAATACCGTTTCTTCCAAATCCACCAGAAACAAACGCAAAATAATTTGATTTAAAAAAGCAGATAAAGTGCCACTAGAAGCCTTCCTAAGAGACAATCTCCATTCCTTCCGAACTGACTATGTAAATGTAGACGAGATGTGGCTCAAATTCAAAGATATAGTAGCAACAGCAATTGAGAGATTCATACCTCATAAATTGGTAAGAGATGGAACTGATCCCCCATGGTACACAAAACAGGTCCGAGCGCTGTTGCAGAGGCAATGGAAAAAGCATGCGAAGTTCAGAAGAACGCGAAATCCCGAAGATTGGCTAAAATTTACAGACGTGCGAAATTTGGCACGGACTTCAATGCGAGATGCCTAAGGTTCCACAACGAAACATTGTCTCGAAATTTGGCAGAAAATCCGAAGAACTTCTGGTCGTATGTAAAGTACACAAGCGGCAAGATGCAGTCAATACCTTCGCTGCGCAGTGCAATCATGTACAACCGCTCGCTCACCGATAGATCTGTACCTACAGATTGGAAAATTGCGCAGGTCGCACCAGTGTTTAAGAAGTGTAGTAGGAGTAATCCATCGAACTGCAGACCTATATCATTGACGTCGGTTTGCAGTAGGGTTTTGGAGCATACATTGTATTCAAACATTATGAGTCACGTCGAAGGGAACGATCTATTGATACATAATCAGCATGGTTTCAGAAAACATCGTTCTTGTTCAACGCAGCTAGCTCTTTATTCGCACCAAGTAATGGCAGCTATCGACAGGGGATCTCAAGTTGATTCCGTATTTCTAGATTTCCGGAAAGCTTTTGACACCGTTCCTCACAAGCGACTTCTGATGAAGCTGCGGGCCTATGGGGTATCGTCTCAGTTGTGCGACTGGATTCGTGATTTTCTGTCAGGAAGGTCGCATTTCGTAGTAATAGACGGCAAATCATCGAGTAAAATTCAAGTGATATCAGGTTTTCCCCAGGGAAGCGTCCTGGGACCTCTGCTGTTCCTGATCTATACAGCGTGTTACAAAAAGGTACGGCCAAACTTTCAGGAAACATTCCTCACACACAAAGAAAGAAAATATGTTATGTGGACATGTGTCCGGAAACGCTTACTTTCCATGTTAGAGCTCATTTTATTACTTCTCTTCAAATCACATTAATCATGGAATGGAAACACACAGCAACAGAACGTACCAGCGAGACTTCAAACACTTTGTTACAGGAAATGTTCAAAATGTCCTCCGTTAGCGAGGATACATGCATCCACCCTCCGTCGCATGGAATCCCTGATGCACTGATGCAGCCCTGGAGAATGGCGTATTGTATCACAGCCGTCCACAATACGAGCACGAAGAGCCTCTACATGTGGTACCGGGGTTGCGTAGACAAGAGCTTTCAAATGCCCCCATAAATGAAAGTCAAGAGGGATGAGGTCAGGAGAGCGTGGAGGCCATGGAATTGGTCCGCCTCTACCAATCCATCGGTCACCGAATCTGTTGTTGAGAAGCGTACGAACAC
Organism: Schistocerca cancellata; assembly: GCF_023864275.1. Lineage (NCBI taxonomy): Eukaryota > Metazoa > Arthropoda > Insecta > Orthoptera > Acrididae > Schistocerca > Schistocerca cancellata. The sequence continues at coordinate 452,360,862 of NC_064628.1, read as the reverse complement.
TTCGACTGAAATGTGCAGGAGCTCCATCGTGCATGAACCACATGTTGTGTTGTACTTGTAAAGGCACATGTTCTAGCAGCACAGGTAGAGTATCCCGCATGAAATCATTATAACGTGCTCCATTGAGCGTAGGTGGAAGAACATGGGGCCCAATCAAGACTTCACCAACAATGCCTGCCCAAACGTTCACAGAAAATCTGTGTTGATGACGTGATTGCACAATTGCGTGCGGATTCTCGTCAGCCCACACATGCTGATTGTGAAAATTTCAATTTGATCACGTTGGAATGAAGCCTCATCCGTAAAGAGAACATTTGCACTGAAATGAGGATTGACACATTATTGGATGAACCATTAGCAGAAGTGTACCGTGGAGGCCAATCAGCTACTGATTCCCCACTTTGTCCCATATAAACAGGTACTCATCAGCATTTAATTTCTTCTTCTTTCTAGTACTCAAGACAAATGGCATACTAGGAATAAGTGTACCATATGGAACTTTAGCTAAGAGTCCTGTTGTCTCAGCTATACTCCAAGTCTTCCAAGCCAAAAAGTTAGCATCTGGAAATGCTTCAAGGCTACCATAATCACAATGATTACCCCACACTACAGCTATTGTCAACCATGTACTACCTCCAAACAGAGCTTGTACATCACATGTGAAGTTCAGGCGGAGTCCTCGAAACACATTTGGACCTCCAATCAGTTGTTGTTTATTAAACTGTCCAGCCAAATCAGTATCAATAGCCTTCAAAGCACGATACACAGGAAGCTGGCGCGCTGGGACCGGATGTTGACGTCACGATAAGGCCGCTGGCTGCAGCTGCGCCGCAGCACGGAGCGTCATCCGCTCTGCGAACGTCGAGGAGTGCGGACGCATAGCTCTGGGTGTCTCGCTGGGCGTTGGCTTGCAACGTTCACCTGTGTTAACGTGCCACAGCAATGCCTCGGCGACGTGCATGGCGACGTCGCTGGCGGCGCAGCGTTCCTGTGTATCGTGCTTTGAAGGCTATTGATATCGATTTGGCTGGACAATTTAATAGTGCCTGCACACGCTGTACATGGTACGGAAACAACTCGTTCTCCCGTAGCACTCTCCATACAGTGACGTGGTCAACGTTACCTTGTACAGCAGCAACTTCTCTGACGCTGACATTAGCGTTATCGTCAACTGCACGAAGAATTGCCTCGTCCATTGCAGGTGTCCTCGTCGTTCTAGGTCTTCCCCAGTCGCGAGTCATAGGCTGGAATGTTCCGTGCTCCCAAAGACGCCGATCAATTGCTTCGAACGTCTTCCTGTCGGGACACCTTCGTTCTGGAAATCTGTCTCGATACAAACGTACCGCGCCACGGCTATTGCCCCGTCCTAATCCATGCATCAAATGGGCATCTGCCAACTCCGCATTTGTAAACATTGCACTGACTGCAAAACCACGTTCGTGATGAACACTAACCTGTTGATGGTACGTACTGATGTGCTTGATGTTAGTACTGTAGAGCAATGAGTCGCATGTCAACACAAGCACCGAAGTCAACATTACCTTCCTTCAATTGGGCCAACTGGCGGTGAATCGAGGAAGTACAGTACATACTGACGAAACTAAAATGAGCTCTAACATGGAAATTAAGCGTTTCCGGACACATGTCCACATAACATCTTTTCTTTATTTGTGTGTGAGGAATGTTTCCTGAAAGTTTGGCCGTACCTTTTTGTAACACCCTGTATAAATGACCTGGGTGACAATCTGAGCAGTTATCTTAGGTTGTTCGCAGATGACCGTCTAGTAAGGTCATCCGAAGACCAGTATCAGTTGCAAAGCGATTTAGAAAAGATTGCTGTATGGTGTGGCAGGGGGCAGTTGACGCTAAATAACGAAAATTATGAGGTGATCCACATGAGTTCTAAAAGAAATCCGTTGGAATTCGATTGCTCGATAAATAGTACAATTCTCAAGGCTGTCAATTCAACTAAGTACCTGGGTGTTAAAATTACGAACAACTTCAGTTGGAAAGACCACATAGATAATATTGTGGGGAAGACGATCCAAAGGTTGCGTTTCATTGGCAGGACACTTAGAAGATGCAACAAGTCCACTAAAGAGACAGCTTACACTACACTCGTTCGTCCTCTGTTAGAATATTGCTTCGCGGTGTGGGATCCTTACCAGGTGGGATTGACGGAGGACATCGAAAGGGTGCAAAAACTGGGAAGCTCGTTTTGTATTATCACGTAATAGGGGAGAGAGTGTGGCAGATATGATACGCGAGTTGGGATGGGAGTCATTAAAGCAAAGACGTTTTTCGTCGCGGCGAGATCTGTTTACGAAATTTCAGTCACCAACTTTCTCTTCCGAATGCGAAAATATTTTGTTATGCCCAACCTACATAGGTAGGAATGATCATCAAAATAAAATAAGAGAAATCAGAGCTCGAACAGAAAGGTTTAGGTGTTCATTTTTCCCGCGCGCTTTTCGCGAGTGGAGTGGTAGAGAGATAGTATGATTGTGGTTCGATGAACCCTCTGCCAAGCACTTAAATGTGAATTGCAGAGTAATCATGTAGATGTAGATGTAGGTGTAGAACAAGAAACTTGGGTCTCATGGCATCATATCCTATCATGAATAGGTTATAACGAAACTACAGAATGGTTCTGTATTGAATGTAACAATGATTGTAAAATCACATAAACTGAACGGTCCAGACGAACAAATGGTCTTTCTTTTCTGCACGAGGGGAGATCTGGCTGCTTATACGAGCTCAAAACGTAACAAGGCTGTTGTCAAGAAATACACTCCGGGAAATGGAAAAAAGAACACATTGACACCGGTGTGTCAGACCCACCATACTTGCTCCGGACACTGCGAGAGGGCTGTACAAGCAATTATCACACGCACGGCACAGCGGACACACCAGGAACCGCGGTGTTGGCCGTCGAATGGCGCTAGCTGCACAGCATTTGTGCACCGCCGCCGTCAGTGTCAGCCAGTTTGCCGTGGCATACGGAGCTCCATCGCAGTCTTTAACAGTGGTAGCATGCCGCGACAGCGTGGACGTTAACCGTATGTGCAGTTGACGGACTTTGAGCGAGGGCGTATAGTGGGCATGCGGGAGGCCGGGTGGACGTACCGCCGAATTGCTCAACACGTGGGGCGTGAGGTCTCCACAGTACATCGATGTTGTCGCCAGTGGTCGGCGGAAGGTGCACGTGCCCGTCGACCTGGGACCGGACCGCAGCGACGCACGGATGCACGCCAAGACCGTAGGATCCTACGCAGTGCCGTAGGGGACCGCACCGCCACTTCCCAGCAAATTAGGGACACTGTTGCTCCTGGGGTATCGGCGAGGACCATTCGCAACCGTCTCCATGAAGCTGGGCTACGGTCCCGCACACCGTTAGGCCGTCTTCCGCTCACGCCCCAACATCGTGCAGCCCGCCTCCAGTGGTGTCGCGACAGGCGTGAATGGAGGGACGAATGGAGACGTGTCGTCTTCAGCGATTGAGTCGCTTCTGCCTTGGTGCCAATGATGGTCGTATGCGTGTTTGGCGCCGTGCAGGTGAGCGCCACAATCAGGACTGCATACGACCGAGGCACACAGGGCCAACACCCGGCATCATGGTGTGGGGAGCGATCTCCTACACTGGCCGTACACCACTGGTGATCGTCGAGGGGACCCTGAATATTGCACGGTACATCCAAACCGTCATCGAACCCATCGTTCTACCATTCCTAGACCGGCAAGGGAACTTGCTGTTCCAACAGGACAATGCACGTCCGCATGTATCCCGTGCCATCCAACGTGATCTAGAAGGTGTAAGTCAACTACCCTGGCCAGCAAGATCTCCGGATCTGTCCCCCATTGAGCATGTTTGGGACTGGATGAAGCGTCGCCCGCATCTCGTGGTCGTGCGGTAGCGTTCTCGCTTCCCACGCCCGGGTTCCCGGGTTCGATTCCCGGCGGGGTCAGGGATTTCCCTGCCTCGTGATGGCTGGGTGTTGTGTGCTGTCCTTAGGTTAGTTAGGTTTAAGTAGTTCTAAGTTCTAGGGGACTTATGACCACAGCAGTTGAGTCCCATAGTGCTCAGAGCCATTTGAACCATTTTGATGAAGCGTCGTCTCACGCGGTCTGCACGTCCAGCACGAACGCTGGTCCAACTGAGGCGCCAGGTGGAAATGGCATGGCAAGCCGTTCCACAGGACTACATCCAGCATCTCTACGATCGTCTCCGTGGGAGAATAGCAGCCTGCATTGCTGCGAAAGGTGGATATACACTGTACTAGTGCCGACATTGTGCATGCTCTGTTGCCTGTGTCTATGTGCCTGTGGTTCTGTCAGTGTGATCATGTGATGTATCTGACCCCAGGAATGTGTCAATAAAGTTTCCCCTTCCTGGGACAATGAATTCACGGTGTTCTTATTTCAATTTCCAGGAGTGTATGTACTTCATGCACACATTAATGTATAATATATAATACTTAGAACGCACTCTCTCTACGTACGATGTATGGACTGCGTAAGTAAAAGTTCATTGTGTTTAAATCAGGAATGCCAAAGAAGCGATCGAAATAAGCGGACGCTCCCAGTGAGTGAAAAGAAGCTCCCAGTGAGTGAAAAGAAAACTCTGTGAAACCCGTAGATGAAAAATGAACGTATTCACAGTGAACGACAGAGCAAACATTCTTAGCAGTGATAAAGACTGCCGGCGGTGTGGCCGTGCGGTTCTAGGCACTTAAGTCTGGAACCGCGTGACCGCTACGGTCGCAGGTTCGAATCCTGCCTCGGGCATGGATGTGTGTGATGTCCTTAGGTTAGTTAGGTTTAAGTATTCTAAGTTCTAGGGGACTGATGACCACAGCTGTTAAGTCCCATGGTGCTCAGAGCCATTTGGACAATTTTTTTTATAAAGACTGTTTAGCGTATATACTTCTATTAGCTAAAGCCGGGTGAAATACACATTAACTGTGAAGTGCAAACTGTCGAACAATGAGCTTCGATTAAGGCAGCAAGCCACGTGTTATTACGAAACCTCCGAACGTTGAGACGACACGAGTACAAACATGAAAATGTAAACTCACTATGCTTTTTCGCGTCCGTGTACAACGCTCCAGATAGTGAATATATGCAGCGCATGCAACTGAAAACGATGAAATGAAGTGTCTCGAAAGACTATGATTACAGCGAGAAGCCTACGCCCTGAGTGTTTAAAAGTACTAGGCCAGTGACGTTCAACACAACTCACACATAAATAGGTTTTGACATTACATGGATGGCTGCAGAATCAATGACTAACAATAACACCCTTTTCCAGCTATCATATTAACATCTGTGTGTGATGAGAAAGCTGATGCTCTTTAGACTGTTGTTTCATGTTCGCATACGCGGACAAGACGCGCCGACAATCATCCGTCAATGTCGCGAGGGGGCGTGGTTCGCTCCTAGGGCCAACACAACACGGCACTTCATCACTAGCTACCAGTCAACAGGGGGCGTGTTTTTGAACAACGCGCCACCACCCCAGTGACATCACTCGTCGAAGAGTCTCGATCTACAATATCACAAGATCGTTCAAATAAACTGTATTAATCAGAACTCTAAATAGAAAAAAATGTTGACTCTGTCCGATGAATTGTTTTCAGAATTGTATTCTTGTAGAGGAAAACGATTTTTTAAATTTGCAAATATGTACTTATGAAATAAGGCGTACAATTTACTAGTGAAAGACAGTTGCAAAACACAAAATACAATTTTATCAGATTGTAGCTGTTAAAACTAAATGTTTATGTCTTCATAACTGTAGTCTGAGAGTATGCTAACATAAACTTTCACTTGTGTTTAGACGCAGTATCACTTTCTTGAGAAAGTTTGAAGACTCCGGGCGGGATTTTTAGACCCTGGTTTTTCCCGCGCCTGTAACACACATGGGGGGGGGGGTATAAGCCATGATTTTTTGTTCACTATAACCAAGCTGTTCTCGTTTGAAAAAGAAAGATGGGCTGGTAGTAGATAAAATAATGCCCATAATCGTAAAATACTATCTGTTGTTATCAGATGATGCTTGTCAGGTGTTGTTTAGTGCAAGTGGTAAAACATGAGTTTCAATGTTAAATGGTTGGAATGTCTCTACACAAAGAAAACTTTGGTCCAGTCATCCCAGAAGGCCATTGTACCGATACCTGGCGATGACATTAAATAAAACGAACATTTTTATTTACTGAAATGTTTTCGATTATGCGCAAATACTATGACAGAGGCGTGCGTAAAGAAAAAAGGAACTAAAATTAATTCGAGAAAAATGTCGATAAGATAACATAGAAATTGTGTACTAATAAAGCAACCCTTCGTTCTGAGTAGTTAGAATTCAAAGATTTTATTTGTTAATAATTGTGCAAGGACAAAGAATTCACTTTTAGATTTCTCTTCTTCTGGAATGCACGCAACGGTCAGCCATTGAACATTGTAAGTCTGTAATAATTTCATAACTGTTAAAATGTATTACAGAAACAGTTGTTAATGTTTCATTTAAGTTGACAGTCCTTTCCCAGTGACTGCAGCAGCACGAAAGATCGCGCCAATTAATGTCATTGTTGGCCGCCGTTATCTGCCTTAACATTTCTTTTAATACTTTCAAAGCATATCTCAGGCGCTTACGCCTGTCTCTTTGACAGGCCGTATATGAACAAATTAGTAACTTTAAGGCATTTGCATCATTTATCGTAATTTGTGGACTATCAGTTCTGTGATTCAAATAGGGCACTTTACGGCGATCGATTACCGTTTCAAAGACAATATTTTAAGGTAAAAAATAATAAATACTTTACGTTTCCTTACGAACAGACAACAATATTTCGCCACGCGACACCCACGAATAATAATATTTTCTCATGCTTAAGTTTACCTAAAATGCCCTGGGACATTTAACTTTCGATAGATCGCGTAAACATTTTACGTGCAACATTTTAAGGCGCCTCACGCCTCGCATCAGCAGGAAGACTGTGCGCCGTTATTTGAAACAAAAGTTATTTTAACTAAAGAATAAGAGTAGATTTCAGTATATCGCCCCCCTTTGTAACTGGAATTCTATCCTTTACTGTAATATATATTTCACTACAGAACTTTCCAGTACAATTTTCCCCCTTTAGGATAGATGCCATAAAACCAGAACATTTAAGGCACATTTACAACATCAACATATTTTACATTCAAGAATATAAGATGCAAACAAGCGTCTCTGGCTGCAGAGATATGAGTACAGCATTCCCTGAAACTGCAAACAGGTAATAATTGGCAATATTCAGGCGCCAGGAAGGTGAAATACACGAGTAATTAAAGAGTTTAATACTTTTTCTGTTCCAAGTACTCGTCACTATCACATTAGGGATGTATTATTACTTTCAGTGGTTTACAATAAGCATGAAAATTTATTCTTTTCATGTTCATGTGTACATTTAAAACCCCAGAATGAGCAGAATATGTTTTTGTATGTATGAGTTAGTATTACCTGTTTTACCACCGAGTCTGCTTATGTCCCACAAGTTACCATTCTGTTTGTTTTTATTTTTTACAGATGCTTTTAGCAAATCTTGGTAATTACTACTGTTTCTTTTTGTGAAATTGCTCTCCCGTAAAATTTATCTCGTCGTGATCTTCAGTTAAGATTGATTCTGCTCCTTCTGAGCTATTTAACTCGTTCCAAAGATGTTCTGTCTTTCCGCTATTCTAAACAAAACGCTTGTGTCAGAATAATCTGTTACACGGTTTGTAAGAAAATAGGTTCCTTACTGTTATACAATTACTGCTCCTAGGTGTAGCAAAACAAGTTAATGAAACAGTAGTAACTATAATTCTTTGAAAGAATAAAACACTGATATATTTTTGGTCATTAAAATGTAGTTAAAAGTAGTAGCATCAAAATATTCATTAAATCCATTGTTGTCGTTTAAAATGATGCCTCAGAATCGCTGAAGATGATAAATAAACCGTACTGTATTGAGTATGAAAGAATCGCACCATTATAGCTTGAGTAATTTTGTGGCGCTTTATGTTCGGAGGTAGCATTCGAATAGGTGAACTGAATTGTGGAATGCCTGTGCATTGGTGGGACACTGGGTACGAAAGTGTGTTAGCTGGATGACGTTGGAGGATGCAAGGTGGCCTATAAATATGGACAGAATTGAATAGGAAAAGGAGAGACAGGGGCATAAATCTGTCCTAATGTGGGAAGACTTGGTTTCAGCTGATCTCGTGGTGTGTATGTAAGTCTGTCAAAGATGCATTGGAAGAAAAAAGAACCATAGAAATGGTTTTAGAAAGTGTTTATATTGATGTGCCACTGTAACAGAATTGTGTTTTGCGAAGAAGCGATCTCACAAAAAAGAAAAGATCGTTCAAATGGCTCTGAGCACTATGGGACTGAGGTCATCAGTCCCCTAGAACTTAGAACCACTTAAACCTAACTAACCTAAGGACATCACACACATCCATGCCCGAGGCAGGATTCGAACCTGCAACCGTAGCGGTGGCGCGGTTCCAGACTGAAGCGCCTAGAACCTCTCGGCCACACCGGCGGCGATCTCACAAAAGATTGCAAGGGCGGGAAATCAGTGAAATTTAATGAGATGCGTTGTATTGCGTTGGTAAGAAGGTGAAAGCAAAAACAGAGATACAGCTTAGAGTTATGCTTGACTAATACTTATGAGCATCGAATATAGATGACTGCGAGTTTATAGTCGTGTGACACTTGACAGTGTTTTCTTAATGACATTAGCGGAGTGTTTTCCTGAAAGCAAGGCGCTTTGCAGCTAGCAGTAACACACATTAATAGATGCCACCGCCATCTGTCAGGCCGAGTCATAACTTTTATCGCTACTAACTCCTTGTATTGTCGCCAGATGGGAGTCTCCTTCAGTCGGAGGCACCCATGTTGCAAGCACGGCAGTAAGCAGGAAAGATAGAACGGCTAGCAGAAAGTAAAGCTTAATTCGAGTCTATCGTGGCAGAACTTACGCTTACGCCAGGCAGGCTCGGGCCTAGGGCGCCGCGACAGTTGTCGGCGCTTCTATTTTCGGTAAACTTGCATACACATATAAGGCACAAGAATAGCGTTTTGGCTCATCGTCGAGTCCAGTCGGTGGCCCCAGATGCTGTGTTTCACATCTATTTGTGTAAAGCTGACACTGCTTTGGTTGTCGGTTGTCATATTTGAGCTTGTTAGCTTTTATTCTTGTAGTATAAAATGAGAGAAAAGTTGCTAAAACCTTGAAAATATAAATTGTAACTGCTCGATCGTGACATGTTACCACCATTTAAGCAGAGCGTCAAATACGGTGGAATTTGTGGCAACAGTGGACGTGGAGTTGGGAGTAGAAGTGACGTTGTTATAGTAGTTAATAACGAAGAGGCATTTTAAGGCTAAAAGAATTTTTGGTAATAACGTTTATTTTGTCAATTAATGTTTATGTAGATGATTTTACATTGAGATATATTTAACTCTCTTTTCTTTCTATGAATAGAGCACATCGGTCTGATTTGTTTCGTTATTATTCCAATGGGCAAATGGCCTTTGCTTTCACTCCTACGTACTCCTCCCCGAACGAAATGTGACAACAGTTAAAATGAGCCAGCACAAAGGTAACTGTAAATAGACAGACAACTTTAAGGTGCAAAGTCTACAATGTGATTCTTTTAACCCTTTGAGCCCCAACGGTTTCTGCCTAAAACTATCAATTCAATACATATAAGTGCCTTAGCCTTGTATTTTTATAACGGCCTTATTAAGGATATTGAGGAGCTCATTGACAGTGATAGTAAGTATATCTAAGTTATCGTAAAGTAAATTAGAGCTTGTGCTACTGCTGGTAGTTGTATTACAAAATTTATTAAGTTTTAGAACCATTTTTGCTTGTTTTAGGTGTTACGTGTTCATGGAAGTTTCAAGATGTGGGATTTTGTCTAGGAAAAATGCAAATTTGCTTTCAAGTATATTGCATGAAGTGATGGGTGATTGAAATTGTATATCCCAGTGATTCCAAAGTGGAACTACCTCTTTAAAACAACTGATTATTTACCTTTTGGCAATTTCATGTTATACTCGTTGCTTACTATGATAATAAAGATTAATTTCGTGAAAAATTTTACATTTATATTCCAAAGTGCAACCACCTCCTTAAAAAAGATATTGCTCCTTTTTTCCAAATTTCCTCTTGTATTCCATGCTTACTATAATAATAAATGTTAAACGTGTCAAAATTTTTTAAATTATATTTTTTCCATAGATTCGGTAAGTCGAGTTCTAAGAAGTGACTATCATTAATTTACTTGTAGGTGCGGGTTGTCCAAGACAGAGTTATCGCCGATTATGTTCACGTAGATTGGACGGGTAGTGTTTTACACGTAAGAATTGGTTTTGAATAGGCAAATGTGATCATTTAGGGGAAGTAGTATCCTGCAGGCTGAAATAATTATTTGTGGTTGATGTATAATGCTGAAGTAGTAGTAGCAGCCAAGTATTCATATGATAGTATGAATTTATTGAAATGATAATATCGGAATTTTTTCGATTAAATCAGTGATGTGTTGATAGTTGACAGTCCTAGAGGTAATGGAGTTGTTGCCATTTGTTGCTGTAATTTAGCTTTTTTTTGTGATACCTGGAGCGAGGTATTGACTCGAGTGCGTATTCTATAGATTTTGGGCCCTAGAAGCTTACAGTGGAAACATCTTGGCTTGGTACTTCTAAATTCACCATTAAGTATTCACGTAGGTCTTACCTGTGGCCGTAATATAATGTGAGTCGTGTTAGGAACCATTTAAACTGATAGCATGTTGCAAAACTTTCATTTATTTATTAGCATGAATGAGTGACCTTCTTGAAGTAGGGAATGTAGTGGGACACATCAGGCCAACTCCGGAAGATCCAGAACTTTTCATTATTATCCATCCCAAGAGGCGGTGGCTCATGGACTTTTTGTTTCACTGCTTTTTCTCATTTTTGTGACGCTTCTTTACCATTGTCTGCACAGTTACACTGACACTGTGTTCCGGATGGCGCAGTGGTTGACACATATGCCTAGTAAGCAGGAAAATTTGGGGTCGAATCCCAGGGTCATACACATTTCCATTTGTCATCAGTGATTCCTTGTAATGTACCAAAAAACATACACCACACTTTCTTATAAAATGAATTAGTTGCAACAAGTTGCTTTTAAAGACAAATATTTTCCTCTATGATTTTTCAAGGTGCTCAGCAGTACATCTTCAGATATTAATATCTGTTTACGTGTCATCAAGATTGTTTCTTTACTAAAGGCGTTACAGATTTCTATTTTTTAACACGGATATAGTAAAATGTAAGTAAAGAAACCACATTCAAGGCAGGTACAAAAATAAAAACGCCTGAAGACGGGGTGAAATGAATGTAACCTCAAAAGGGAGTCTCGAGGCATAATTCCTTGACCACGCGTGTCGTGAAAGATATTCCATTCATATCGCTGCGTTGCCCCACAAGCATTAACGTCACGGACGTCACAGTCTTGAGTTTATGCGCTAGGAGCGCTGCTGTGGCGTAATGACAGGGCAGCCCGCGAGCATAAATAAGAATGTGAGTATGGCATCTGGGCCACCAAAGGCTGTTCATGTCCACACTACACTTTCTTATTGTCCCAAAATTAAATTAAAAATAGTTCCCACCCCAGGGATTCAATCAACGTTTTTTGGAGGTTTAGCCTGTGAAGCGATTCACCGTGATCTAGGGGCAGCGTCTTTGATTCTCAATCAAAACGTCTTCGGCCCGGGTTCGATCCCTGCCACTGCCTAAATTTTGATAAATAATCAGCATTGGCGGCCGAAGATTTCCGGCTTAAGAAGTCAGCCTCATTCTGCCAACGGCCTTGTCAAAGAGAGCGGAGGAGCGGATAGACTATAGAGGTTCAGGGCACTCTCTTGTCCTAGGGGTGGGAAATTGCCCCTAAAGGCGGAAGAATCAGCAATGATCAACGACGTGAGGGTGCAGAAGGCAATGGAAACCACTGCATTAAAGACACGTTACGTGTATCCACAGGACATGTGGCCTGTAATTGAAGAATTGTCATGATGATCTCTCCATTGGCAAAAGATTCCGGAATAGTCCCCCATTCGGATCTCCGGGAGGGGACTGCCAAGGGGGAGGTTACCATGAGAAAAAGATTGAATAATCAACGAAAGGATGACGTTCTACGAGTCGGGGCGTGGAATGTCAGAAGCTTGAACGTGGTAGGGAAACTAGAAAATATGAAAAGGGAAATGCAAAGGCTCAATCTAGATATAGTAGGGGTCAGTGAAGTGAAGTGGAAGGAAGACAAGGATTTCTGGTCAGATGAGCATCGGGTAATATCAACAGCAGCAGAAAATGGTGTAACAGGTGTAGGATTCGTTATGAATAGGAAGGTAGGGCAGAGGGTGTGTTACTGTGAACAGTTCAGTGAACGGGTTGTTCTAATCAGAATCGACAGCAGACCAACACCGACAACGATAGTTCAGGTATACATGCCGACGTCGCAAGCTGAAGATGAACAGATAGAGAAAGTGTATGAGGATATTGAAAGGGTAATGCAGTATGTAAAGGGGGACGAAAATCTAATACTCATGGGCGAGTGGAATGCAGTTGTAGGGGAAGGAGTAGAAGAAAAGGTTACAGGAGAATATGGGCTTGGGACAAGGAATGAAAGAGGAGAAAGACTAATTGAGTTCTGTAACAAGTTTCAGCTAGTAATAGCGAATACCCTGGTCAAGAATCACAAGAGGAGTAGGTATACTTGGAAAAGGCCGGGAGATACGGGAAGATTTCAATTAGATTACATCATGGTCAGACAGAGATTCCGAAATCAGATACTGGATTGTAAGGCGTACCCAGGAGCAGATATAGACTCAGATCACAAGATAGTAGTGATGAAGAGTAGGCTGAAGTTCAAGACATTAGTCAGGAAGAATCAATACACAAAGAAGTGGGATATGGAAGTACTAAGGAATGACGAGATACGTTTGAAGTTCTCTAACGCAATAGATACAGCAATAAGGAATAGCGCAGTAGGCAGTACAGTTGAAGAGGAATGGACATCTCTAAAAAGGGCCATCACAGAAGTTGGGAAGGAAAACATAGGTACAAAGAAGAAACCATGGGTAACAGAAACAGTTGATTGATGAAAGGAGGAAGTACAAACTTGTTCCGGGAAAATCAGGAATACAGAAATACAAGTCGCTGAGGAATGAAATAAATAGGAAGTGCAGGGAAGCTAAGACGAAATGGCTGCAGGAAAAATGTGAAGACATCGAAAAAGATATGACTGTCGGAAGGACAGACTCAGCATACAGGAAAGTCAAAACAACCTTTGGTGACATTGAAAGCAACTGTTGTAACATTAAGAGTGCAACGGGAATTCCACTGTTAAATGCAGAGGAGAGAGCAGATACGTGGAAAAAATACATTGAAAGCCTCTATTAGGGTGAAGATTTGTCTGATGTGATAGAAGAAGAAACAGGAGTCGATTTAGAAGAGATACGGGATCCAGTATTAGAATCGGAATTTAAAAGAGCTTTGGAGGACTTACGGTCAAATAAGGCAGAAGGGATAGATAACATTCCATCAGAATTTCTAAAATCATTGGGGGAAGTGGCAACAAAACGACTATTCACGTTGGTGTGTAGAATATATGAGTCTGGCGATATACCATCTGACTTTTGGAAAAGCATCATCCACACAATTCCGAAGACGGCAAGAGCTGACAAGTGCGAGAATTATCGCACAATCAGCTTAACAGCTCATGCATCGAAGCTGCTTACAAGAATAATATACAGAAGAATGGAAAAGAAAATTGAGAATGCGCTAGGTGACGATCAGTTTGGCTTTAGGAAAAGTAAAGGGACGAGAGAGGCAATTCGGACGTTACGGCTAATAATGGAAGCAAGGCTAAAGAAAAATCAAGACACTTTCATAGGATTTGTCGAACTGGAAAAAGCGTTCGACAATATAAAATGATGCAAGCTGTTCGAGATTCTGAAAAAAGTAGGGGTAAGCTATAGGGAGAGACGGGTCATATACAATATGTACAACAACCAAGAGTGAATAATAAGAGTGGACGATCAAGAACGAAGTGCTCGTATTAAGAAGGGTGTAAGACAAGGCAGTAGTCTTTCACCCCTATTCTTCAATCTGTACATCGAGGAAGTAATGATGGAAATAAAAGAAAGGTTCAGAAGTGGAATTAAAATACAAGGTGAGAGGATATCAGTGATACGATTCGCTGATGACATTGCTATCCTGAGTGAAAGTGAAGAAGAATTAAATGATCTGCTGAACAGAATGAACAGTCTAACGAGTACACAGTATGGTTTGAGAGTAAATCGGAGAAAGACGAAGGTAATGAGAAGTAGTAGAAATGAGAACAGCGAGAAACTTAACATCAGGATTGATGGTCACGAAGTCAATGAAGTTAAGGAATTTTGCTACCTAGGCAGTAAAATAACCAGTGACGGACGGAGCAAGGAGGACATCAAAAGCAGACTCGCTATGGCAAAAAAGGCATTTCTGGCCAAGAGAAGTCTACTAATATCAAATACCGGCCTTAATTTGAGGAAGAAATTTCTGAGGATGTACGTCTGGAGTACAGCATTGTATGGTAGTGAAACATGGACTGTGGGAAAACCGGAACAGAAGAGAATCGAAGCATTTGAGATGTGGTGCTATAGACGAATGTAGAAAATTAGGTGGACTGATAAGGTAAGGAATGAGGAGGTTCTACGCAGAATCGGAGAGGAAAGGAATATGTGTAAAACACTGATAAGGAGAAGGGACAGGATGATAGGACATCTGCTAAGACATGAGGGAATGACTTCCATGGTACTACAGGAAAGGAATTCGTGGCGGGCCGCATCAAACCAGTCAGTAGACTGATGAAAAAAAAAAAGTCTGTGAAGCTAAACCGAAATTTAAGATATAAGATCGTCTCCCCAGTTCCATTGCAAGCCTTCCTAGTTATTGGCTGAAGAGCGTTCAGCTCAACGATCGGTAGGATTTGGAACAACAGGCTCAACCCTCTGCGGTAGAGGAATACCAGGAAAACTAGTTATCTTGCTACATATGTGGAGCACGCTTTGGCCTTCACTGTCCTACAGGTACTCATGAAAGGACTCTACTGGGGTACTCTTGTCTGTGACACCCGAATGTGATAATAATATTAAAGTGAACTAAAACGAAACTAATATATTATAAACGGTGAATGTCTCTGATTGGCTATATAATGCGGATCGTTGACTGTTCACAACCGCAGAGCCAAAGATACTGCTTCTGGTCTGAGTTTGTAGTGTTGGACAACGACCTATATAAACAACATAGACTTGCTATGGCACCGCCATCTTTGTAGCAACTTGAAAACTGAGCCGCCATGTCTTGTAACGTCAAGGTGCAGCCTACACGTCGTCTGCTAATACTGAATGTTGTAATTGTTTACTACGCATGGCGTAAAAAAAAGCCAATCTGCACTGACAATCTGATTTGTCTACTGTAAAACATATAGTGATGAAGGCTAAAAGAAATGAAACACACTTCTGACATCGATTAATTGAAAAGTTTATTACGAAATGTTGCAGTTCATTTCGCTGCAATGCCATATACATTAGGTCAAAAACAATTTTAAATAGTTCAGTAGGTCCAAAAACAGCGCAGGACCTTTCATTGTCCCTTAAACAATATGAGTTTATATATATTTGCCGAATATCTTTCCGTCTTTCTTCCACTGGCTTGGGTTTTGCACAAATGGTGTAACCTACCATTAAAATACTGTTTTAACAGCACCCTGACTAGAAAAGAGTAATGTGACTCTTCTCCAAATTCAACTGGCACCATCAGATGGTCAAAATCGAGTAAATAAATTCGGCCTGTCATCCAACATTCTGAACAATTCCACACACAACTACAGAAGGAAGTTCTTCTTCCATATTAAGGTTTGACAGTCCCTGAAAATTCTTTCTGCCACTGTTAACAATTTGAATACACCCTTTGAAGCAGTATAAAAACTATTTTTGATACATTTTATTGCAATAAAACCTGTTTTCCATCAGTTTCCTCCAATTTACGGAGGTACTGCTGCAGTAAATTAAGTTTCACACTTGCTGTTAAACCATTAAGAAAACAATAGCCAACAGGAATTTTCCATCTCTTATTAATCCCAGTGACCATAAACACTAGTGCGTCGTTTGCTATTTGGCTATCATCACTTTCCTCACATCCTTGCCCTAAGTCAACATAACCCTAGACCTTATTACCATCCCATATTAAGTCTTTTTTAAGAGCCACCTCGTCGAACATAAGTGCAGCTAAAATAGGTCCTGAACTACGTTGAACCTCATCTGCTAATTTTTTAAGCTTTCTTCTGTAAATCTAGGACTGCCATTTACTGTAGTTGCCCACCTGTGGAGTGTTCGAGGATGGGCTAATTTAACAAACTTCCTCAAATAATTATAAGCTTTGGAGTAGTAAAAATTGAGTGTAAGGGCAAACTGTATTATTTCTTTAGGATATTCAGGAATTGAACATTTGTTTTGCATTGCAAAAAGTTGCTTCAGAATATCATTATTTTTGCCACATCCTATCGCTTCAGAAGCACAGTCTTTAAGTCTCTTATTTAGGCCTACAACCACTGTTTTATATGTCACAATTTGTTTCTTCTTTCTTTAAACACTTTGCCTTGCATGTTTCGCTTGCTTCCTCAGTTTCTCGGTCCTTTTCTGTAGTGCCTCATAACTCTGTTTCAATTTTTTGGCGCTAGGCAAACAATAAGAATGATCTGTATGATCATTCTGATTCACTCTTTCACCTACAAATATGAAGTATTATCATTAAGCTTTATTTTTCTTTAAACATACATTGTTTAATAGTAAAATTCACACATAACCCATATAGCAAATAAATAACAGCAAACTATTTTACCTGGTTCATTTGATAAGGAAGGTGATTCTTCGCTGACAGGCGGTTTCCTTGGTTGTCTCTATACTATAGTTGTTTTCTGCAGATGGTCAGGAAACGTAAATATTATCGGTACTGCGTTTGCCAGAAGTCGCCTTTTCTCATTTGTACTATACATGTATCTATCTTCAAAGAGAAACGAGCATAAGTAGCTATATTCAGTTGGCTGCCACTTATCTCGCCTCATATTGGCTACCCACCGACTTTACAGCTCTTTCTTCTTCAGAGGAAATCTAAAAATAAAGAAACGTGTATACAGTAGCTAATTTACATTGTGTATACAGCTTAATCACGAAAATGATGCACAAGACACTAAGTACAACACGCATTTAGATACTCACCTGAAATATGATATTCTAGTTGTTCTATCACTTCTATTAGCGCAATTGTACACTGCACATACACTGCGCATGATTCGCGATCGGTCAATAAGACTTTTAAAACAAATTACAACCTGAAAACTGATTTTCTAACGCCAGTACTATACACCAAATGTAAATGTACTGAGATGTAGACGTTTCAAAAAATGGCGGCCGGTGTTGCTTTTTGCTGCCGCTGGGAGCGCTCTTACCTCACAGACAGCCACTCTATGTAGTTTATATACCTCCTTGGTGTTGGAGTAAGAAAGGGAGTGTGAGCGAAAGAGGATGGAGTAGGCAGTTTTTGTGGTGTGCTCTGTGAAGCCACCACGTGTTAGATTAATGTAGGAATTACATGTAAGCAGAAGTCTTCTCTCAAGAGAGGTAAAGATATTAAATATTTATGACTTTCATTTCACCAGCGTGGTAGTATAGATGAGTTGGCTGATAATTTGTAATTGTTGAGTAACCCCAGAATGTAAGCAAACTGATTTGATGAAAAGGCTGGTTAGATATTTCCCTTTTGTAATGCTTCTAAGATTTGTTAACACAGGCATATGTAATTTGATGATTCATATTTATGACTTTTTAGCGAGGGTAGATAATACTTGCTATATTAATCTCGTTGTTCGTCAATGAGTTAGTAAAAATGATGTAATTTTTTGAGTAATGTAATTTCAGTTGTCAGATGTTTTGGCAAGCCCAACGTAACTAGGAATACAATTTTAGCAGCAAAAAAAAAAAAACTGTGTTAGTAATTCACTACAGTCGGTACCGCCTCCCTGTCCAGGTCATAATTACGTTTTACAAACACGAATTTTTCTTGAATGTTTTCTGTTATCAGCTAAAAGAATTTCATTTACATTCCATAGTATTACGGTCAGCACTGCACACCGCTGAGCCTATAGCTAGCGTATTTATATTTTTTATGTGAGACCAAAATATATCACGTTCCACCGTTGCAGTTTTAGAGGTAAGGCAATTTTAATTATTTGTTATGTGCAGCCGGCCGCGGTGGCCGAGCGGTTCTAGCCGCCTCAGTCCCGAACCGCGCTGCTGCTACGGTCACAGGTTCGAATCACGTCTCGGGCATGGATGTGTGTGATGTTTTTAGGTTAGTTAGGTTTAAGGAGTTCTAAGTCTAGGGGACTGATGACCTCAAATGTTAAGTCCCATACTGCTTAGAGCCATTTGAACCATTTGTTATGTGCACAGGAACGAGAGTTATCAGTTTTGAACAGGGCCAAAGGATTCAGTGCCTAAGGGGCTGAATGTATTTTTCAGTGACTGTATCTCTTTATTGGTACTGGGAATTGCATTGTCCAATCAGATCGTATAAAGTTTTACTAACAATAACACAGAATAAGCACACCACTTGCAGTTACAACACGCTACACGATAACACCAATAATGTATCCAATCTTCAGTCACGTATTCATTCAATGTACCACAAAACAGATCAAGTAAAGCAATTTAATTTATTTTTTATGTGAACACGCACTGACTTAAGAAACCCAAAGAAAATTTTTTTAAAAAAAGTTACACCCACAGTTATATATACACGCATTAGGCCTCCATATTTTGGTCCCAGGAACAATATTAGTATAGGCCATTTCCTTGTAGGATGTGTCATTCTATGAAGGTTTCATATGTTTCCAAGACAAATGCCTCAAGTGGAATTCGGCCTCACGTTACCCTCATATGGGAAATACCTCTGCACTGTTCCAAGCTCTGTAGAGGTGAAAAGCAGAGAATTCTACAATGCGCTGTATCTCAGAGTGGCATATACTTCATAACAATAAATATTAAAATAAGCACAAGAAGAAGAAGAAGAAGAACGAACGAACGAACGAACGAACGAACTTAATTTACACTTCTACCGGACGAGTGAATGCAAATAGGCTGCATTCCGTAAGACGTGCACAATGATGTTCTCTTAACACCACAATAACAATCAGGAGCCTCTAATTAGCAGCTGAATAGGTCCAATGTCGAGTCCTCATATCGACTAAGCATAAACATAAGTGCACGTGCACGTGCTGTGGGTATTCTTTGGAGCAATCTTCACCTGAAAGGACGCAGTAATTTAGTCACTTCCAATTGCCATCACGCAAAGACAACATTCTTCAGCTGTCGGAGAGGTTTCGCTTCTACTTAAAATACTGAAAATAAGCTCGCCTAAGGAAGAGAGATTAACCAACATAGGCATGGACCTATTTTAGTATATCTTTGGTAGCATTCAGTAAAGGTGCTGAAACGCGTCCTCCAGTTGTTTGACTGATTAGCTTCATGGGTTACTAATTTCTAGCAGCACAGACGTGTAAGAGGACGTGCTGAAAACTAAGACCTACGAATTTTTTTATGTGGTAATTCTTAAAGTTTTGCAAATGGAGCAAACCGGATCTTTACTTCCATGGCTACCCAGTTATTTCTCAACATCGTGACCCTGGCGACCAACACATTTCTCCCAGTCATAGACCAGCCACTGTACCAGAGATCTGTGAGTGGGTCGCAATGTGCCGGAGAAACGAAACGAAAAAAGTGGTCAACAGGGATCACGTGCAAATCTAAATTCACCGATACTACCTAAATACTTGCACTGGCCAGGCTCTGAGACGGCTGTGATAATCAGGCAGGCATAACAATTACTGGTACACCCTTGGCACTGTAATGAACATTCACGTGGGAGCGTGTGCACAAACATTCAGTAAGATAAAGTTCCTCGCGAATAGACAAAAGTAATGAAATTATCAATGTGGTGAGAAACAATTAAAACTTCTCCTCAGTGACGGAAAAGGCAGCCACCCAAGCGGAGCAGAACTTATCGAAACAACCTCCAGAGTTACAGATCAGCGTCAGAGTGCCCTAAAACTTCTCTTATTTCTCCTCGTGGTGACACCGTGAAAAAAATGTACATTTAGGCTAGCATTGGCCAACCGGGACTCGTGACTTTTTGTAACCCAATGATATTAGAGGAGACAACTGTGGCCGGTCGGATTGGCCGAGCGGTTCTAGGCGGTACAGTCTGGAACTGCGCGACCGCTACGGTCGCAGGTTCGAATCATGCCTCGAGCATGGACGTGTGTGATGTCGTTAGGTTAGTTAGGTTTAAGTAGTTCTAAGTTCTTGGGGACTGATGATCTCATCAGTTAAGTCCCATAGTGCTCAGAGCCAATTGTATTTGAAGACGTGGCAATTCCCCCTCTTAAGAGGAAATTCTGGAAATCGATGAAGTGTCGCTAGAATGGAAAAGGAGGGCTTGCCAGGAGAGACGCCACACTATGGTGCGTCTCCGTTCCCAGAAAATTTAAAATGTAGCCAATAAGTCGCCTCCGCAAACAAGAGCAGCTCAAATTAAAGTGGCGACCGCCAGACGTGACGATAAGCAGTAGCCACCCAGTGCATGAGAGGTGACTGACGTCACGAGTTTCTCGCCCCAGAAAATTCGAAACGTAAGTTTTTATTGTCATTTTTGTAATATATAATAGCTTTTAAAATTTCATGTGTATAACAACATTGTACTTCCTAGATCTAAGTTCTCTGACGAAAAGGTGGATAAAAAATTTCATATTGTGGATCAAAAATTGCGCAATTTATTACAGCCTTTTTAAGTTTCTATGTGTGCAACATGTTTGCACTTCATATGGCTAAGTTCTTTGACCATAACCTACGTGTTTGTATAAAGGGTGGTCCATTGATCGTGACCGGGCCAAATAACTCACGAAATAAGCGTCAAACGAAAAAACTACAAAGAACGAAACTGGTCTAGCTTGAAGGGGGAAACCAGATAGCGTTACGGTTGGCCCGCTAGATGGCGCTGCCATAGGTCAAAAGGATATCAACTTTTTAAAAAAATAGGAAACCCTATTTTTATTACATATTCGTGTAGTACGTAAAGAAATATGAATGTTTTAGTTAGACCACTTTTTTCGATTTGCGATAGATGGCGCTGTAATAGGCACAAACATATGGCTCACAATTTTAGACGAACAGTTGGTAACAGGTAGATTTTTCAATTGAAACACAGAACGTAGGTACGTTTGAACATTTTATTTCGGTTGTTCCAATGTGATACACATACCTTTGTGAACTTACCATTTCTGAGAACGCATGCTATTGCAGCGTGATTATCTGTAACTACCACATTAATGAAATAAATGCTCAAAATGATGTCCGTCAACCTCAATGCATTTGGCAATACGTGTAACGACATTCCTCTCAACAGCGAGTAGTTCGCCTTCCGTAATGTTCGCACATGCATTGACAATGCGCTGACGCATGTTGTCAGGCGTTGTCGGTGGATCACGATAGCAAATATCCCTCAACGTTCCCCACGGAAAGAAATCCGGGGTCGTCAGACCCGGTGAACGTGCGGGCCATGGTATGGTGCTTCGACGACCAATCCACCTGTCATGAAATATGCTATTCAATACCGCTTCAACCGCACGCGAGCTATGTGCCGGACATCAATCACGTTGGAAGTACATCGTCGCAGGTTCGAATCCTGCCTCGGGCATGGATGTGTGTGATGTCCTTAGGTTAGGTAGGTTTAGGTAGTACTAAGTTCTAGGGGACTGATGACCTCGGCAGTTAAGTCCCATAGTGCTCAGAGCCATTTTTTGAAGTACATCGCCATTCTGTCATGCAGTGAAACATCTTGTAGTAGCATCGGTAGAACATTACGTAGGAAATCAGCATACATTGCACCATTTAGATTACCATCGATAAAATGGGGCCCCATTATCCTTCCTCCCATAATGGCGCATCGTACGTTAACCCGCCAAGGTCGCTGATGTTCCACTTGTCGCAGCCATCGTGGATTTTCCGTTGCCCAATAGTGCATATTAAGCCGGTTTACGTTACCGCTGTTGGTGAATGACGCTTCGTCGCTAAATAGAACGCGTGCAAAAATTCTGTCATCGTCCCGTAATTTCTTTTGTGCCGAGTGGCAGAACTCAACACGACGTTCAAAGTCGTCCCCATGCAACTCCTGGTGCATAGAAATATGGTACTGGCGCAATAGATGTTGGTGTAGCATCCTCAACACCGAAGCTTTTGAGATTCTCGATTCGCGTGCAATTTGTCTGCCACTGATGCGCGGATTAGCCGCGACACCAGCTAAAACACCTACTTGGGCATCATCATTTGTTGCTGGTCGTGGTTGACGTTTCACACGTGGCTGAACACTTCCTGTTTCCTTAAATAAAGTAACTATCCGGCGAACGGTCCGGGCACTTGGTTGATGTCGTCCAGGATAACGAGCAGCATACATAGCACACTCCCGTTGGGCATTTTGTTCACAATAGCCATACATCAATACGATATCGACCTTTTCCGCAATTGGCAAACGGTACATTTTAACACGGGTAATGTGTCACGAAGCAAGTACCGTCCGCACTGGCGGAATGTTACGTGATACCACGTACTTACACGTTTGTGACTACTGCAGTGCCACGTATCAAAAAGCGAAAAAAGTGATCCAACTAAAACATTCATATTTCTTTGCGTACTACACGAATATCTAATAAAAAAATGGAGGTTCCTATTTAAAAAAAACGCAGTTGATATCCGTTTGACCTTTGGCAGCGCCATCTAGCGGGCCAACCATAGCGCGATCTGGTTTCCCCCCTTCAAGCTAGACGAGTTCGTTCTTTGTAGTTTTTTCGTTTGACGCTTATTTCGTGAGTTATTTGGCCTGGTCAGTATCAATGGACCACCCTGTATAAACAGAGTGTATATTACGAGTTCACGACACAGTAGTAAAATACGCAGCTCAATTTTAAAAATCTGAAACATGGACGTGAAAATGGTAACAAATGTGCAACTGAATGGAAAAACTGTCACCACAGCATAATTATAATAAGGATACTTCATGTAAGTACAGATATATTTTCGACAAATACTGCCTTGCCGCTTACAATTGTTCCACTTGTATCTGTTTAGTCATCAGCCAATAGTTTTCTTTGTATTCAAACAGTGATCTCCAGCAATATAAACACGTACATGAATGTGTAAACACCTGAGGATGAGCACAAGCCAGAAACCGGTCGTGTGACGAATAAATAAGCTTTTATTGTGACTGTTAGCAGAAATTATTCTACACGGAGTTCAACAGCATCCACTACGGATAAAATTCACTCAATCCGGCTGCCCCTATTATTTAAGAATTTTGCAAGATAGGTCCTCATTATTCCTTTACGATGGACTTCTTTCCTTGTAATCCGTTGATCGAACACTAAACTACGTATCTGGATATACGGGGAGCAGTATGAATGTCGGAAAATCCAGAAGTATCGGGTACTAAATCGAGAAATTACGTCGATGCTCGCAACCAGCACCTTGCAGCGGCGTAACAGTTTTATTTCTGTCCGTCTACATTGACCGTTTGTGAGCTCTAGATCACCAACGTTAGTCTACAACTGAGAGTGCTATAAAACCACCGCTTGACTTGTTTCAACTGACCACTTACTGTACTGCTGTGCTGTAATATTCAGGGTACCTTCTCACATAGTCACTCACCAGTTATGTGGCTCAAACTTGGAAGGGACTCCGGAACTCATCCCTACAGTAGCCTCGTTTCGTTCTAATATCAATGAACTGCCCTGTTGTCAACGTTGGACGTAATAAGTAAAACCGGATTATGTGTCTGTCTTCACTCTCAGAAAATACTCGTTAATTACAACTGGACAGACTATACTCACGATGGAAATGTATCAAACACTGCTCGGAAAATCACATGACATGTGAGTCCCACGGCAGGAATGCAGGTGAGATGCAGGAAATTTCGAACTAGCTACAAGAACAGGCTACCGTTCTGTTTGAAATTCGAGAATTTCGTAGAATGCAAGAGTAAACACCATTAAATCCTGTGCCGACGTACGCAGAACAAACTCTACTTGTATTTGAACAAACTTGCAATGCAAGATCTCATGTCGTATATAACCAAAGCCATTCCATAATCTTTTGTCGTTTGGTTTCATGTCAAACAATAAACAGATATTTCTAATCTAAGAATTCAGACAATGCTTTGTTCCAAACATACTCTTTCAGAAATTCCCGTCTCATATTAAGACTTATGTTTGACTCTAGTAGGCTTCTCTCCGCCAGGAATGCCCATTTTGCCAGTGTCAGTCCGCTTTTTATGCCCTCCTTGCTCCATCCGTAATGGTTTATTTTGCTGCCTAGGTAGTAGGATTCCTTAACTTAATCTACTTCGTCGTCACAATTGTGACGATAAGATTCTCGCTGTTCCTATTTCTGCTACTTCCCATTACCTTCGTCTTACTCTCAGTCTACGTTCTTAACTCATTAGTCTATTCATTCCATTCTACAGATCCTGTATTTCTTCTTAATTTTCACTGAGAATGGCAATCAGTTAATCTTATCATTGAATTTTAACCCCACTCACGAATATTTCTTTTATTTCCTCCATTGCTTTTTCGACGTATAGATTGACTCTTTTTAATCCGCGCACTCCGTTGTTGGTCTTTCACTCTTATTCCTTCCTCTTTGTTCTTGTACTTATTGTGTATTACCCGTCTTTCCCAAAGGTTTAGCCTTATTGTTCTCAGGATGTAGAACATCTTGCACCATTTTACATTGTCTAGCGCTTTTCCATGTCGACAAAGCCTATGAGCATGTCTTGAGTTTTCTTCAGTCCTGCTTCCATTATCAACCGTAACGTCAGAACTGCCTCTCTGATGCCTTTACCTTACCTGAAGCCAAACTGATCGTCATTTAACACATCCTTAATTTTCTTTTCCAGTCTTCTTTATATTAGTCTTGGCAGCAAGATAGAGCCATGAGCTGTTAATCTGATTGTACGGTAGTTCTCGCACTTGCCAGGTCTTGCAACTTCGGAATTGTGTGGATAATATTTTTCCGGAAGTCAGATAATATATCGCCAGCGTGATACATTCTACACATAAACTTGAATAGTCGTGTAGAAATTCTGCTGTAATTTTATCTATCCCTTCTACTTTATTCGACCTTAAGTCTTCCAAATCTCTTTTAAATTTTGATTCTAATATTGGATCCGCTATCTACTCTGTTTCTTCTTCTATCACATCATCAGATAAGACTTGCCCCTCATAGAGGCCTTCAATGTGCTCTTTCCACTTATCCACTCTCTCCTCTGCACTTAACAATGGTATTCCCATTGCGCACTTAATGTCATCAGCCTTGCTTTTAATTTCACCGAAGGTTGTTTTTACTTTCTATGTGCTGAGTCAGTTTTTCCGACAATCATTTCTTTTTCGATTTCTTCACATCTTTCATGAAGCCATTTCGCCTTAGCTTCCCTGCACTTTATTGTATTTCTAAATGTCTTGTTTTTCTGTATTCCCGAATTTCGCTGAACATTTTTGTACTTACTGCTTTCATTTATCAACTTGAGTTTTTCTTTTGTTACCAGTGGTTTCTTCGCGGTTGCCTTGTTTGTACCTATGTTTTTTTTCTCCAACTTCTGTTACAGTTCCTTTTAGAGATGTCCATTTCGCTTCAGCTGAACTGCCTGCTGAGCTATTCCTTATTGCATTATCTTTAGCCTCAAAGACCTTCAGGCATATCTCTTCATTCCGTATTACTTCCGTCCCCCACTTCTTTCTTCATCACTAGACAGGCTTCAGCCTACCCTTCATCATTACCAAATTGTTATCTAACAATAAGTCTGTATCTGCCGCTGGGTACGCCTTACAATTCAATATCTGGTTTCACAATCTCTGCCTGACCATGATTTAATCTAACTGGTACCTTCCCGTATCTCCCGGCCTTTTCTTGAACAGAATATTCGGTGTTACTGACCCATATTTTTTGCTGAACTCAATACGTCTTTCTCCCCTCTCATTCCTATAACCAAGTCCTTATTCTCCCGTAA
This sequence comes from Schistocerca cancellata, assembly GCF_023864275.1. NCBI lineage: Eukaryota > Metazoa > Arthropoda > Insecta > Orthoptera > Acrididae > Schistocerca > Schistocerca cancellata. The sequence continues at coordinate 452,334,635 of NC_064628.1, read as the reverse complement.
GCCTTTCTTCTACTCCTTCCATTATAACCGCATTTCAATCCTCCGACGGCCGGTGTGACCGAGCGGTTCTAGGCGCTTCAGACTGGAACCGCGCCACCGCTACGGTCGCAGGTTCGAATCCTGACTCGGGCATGGATGTGTGTGATGTTCTTAGGTTAGTTAGGTTTAAGTAGTTCTCAGTTCTAGGGGACTGATGACCTCAGATATTAAGTCCCATAGTGCTTACAGCCATTTGAACTATTTTTTCAATCCTCCGCGACTATTAGTTTTTCAACTTATTTTACGTACTTAGTTATCCGTTCAACTTCCTTATATAATTTCACTATCTCTTCATCTTCTGCTTGAGACGTCGGTAGGCATACCTGAACTATTGTTGTCGGCGTTGGTTTGCTGTCTATTCTGGCGAGAACAATCCTGTCACTCAAGTGTTCACAGTAACCCACTCTCTGCCCTAACTTCGTATTGATAACGAATCCTACCACCGTTATACCATTTACTGCTGTTGTGATTACCTTATACTCGTCTGACCATAAATCCCTGTCGTCTTTCCGTTTCACTTCACTGACGCCCACTGTGTCTAGATTGAGCCTTAGCATTTTTCCTTTCAGATTTTCTAGGTTTCCTACCACATTAAAACTCCCGATATTCCATGTCCCTACTCGTAGAAAGTTAATCTTTTGTTGGTTGTTCAATCTCTTTCTCATATTCTCCTCCTCCTTATCATTCCATTTCCGGACATCGGAATTGGGGAAGAGTTAGAAATGTTTTGCAATGAAGATGTCATCACGATACCTTCAATTATAGGCCGCATGTCCAGTGGGTACATATTTTGTCTTTAAAGAAGTGATTTCCGTTGCATTCTGAATCCTCACGCTGTTCATCATTACTGATTCTTCCAACTTTTTCCACTCCAAGAGAAAGAGAGTGCCTGAACCTCCACCGCCCTCTTTGACAAGGTCGTTGGCAGAATAAGGGTCATATCTTATGCCGCACGTGTAATGGTCTAGTGCGACCTCCCTGTCGGAATGCGGGCTTGCGGAATTGAAATTCAGATGTCAGAGTAATAAAATTACCTGTCGTTAGGTGTGTCACTAATCATAAAGCGTTTTCTCCCTGTAGATGTTAAGGAAACCTCGTCGAGGGCAAGGTTTCCGCGGCAGAATAATTGAAGGCACCTCCTGCGGAGATATACCGCTCGGCTATGGTTGACTGACCGGGCTGCGAAAGGCAAATGTGGAGATCACGTTCAGTGCACCCGTGCGAGCCGTCTGGCCAATGTAAGCTTGTATTCTGTAGATCTCAGATCGACCTTTGCCTAACCGAGAAGGACAGATGGGCAGAAGAGTTCTTTGACATGACGTTTTCTTAAAACCCTGCCTAATTTTGACGAAATATTGGCGACATATTGGAGGAACGTCCTCGACTTGAACCACTCCTTCTGTTCTTGTTCTAGTGGGTGGTCACGTTTCTTCATACTTAAAGCCGTGCGGATTTGATGTGGAATTAGCCATTATTTTGAACAATTTGTAGCTGTTACAGCTCCTTTGCAAGGCTGTTTCGATCAGACACAACATGCGTCCGGTGAACCAACGTTCGAAGGACGCCCGTAGTTTGGGATGGGCGGTGGCAGCTCGCCTCTTGGAAATGAAGTTCTGTATTTGTAGGCGTACGGTTAAGGGGATGCCCCAAGGATCCGTTCACTATTCTCGTGGACTGAATTCAAATGCTGCAGAAAGTGGGAAACACTATAAAATTATCATCTACACATCGCCAGAAGACTTTAAGTGCTATCAAATCAATTGCTCTCTCCTCTAAGTCTTCCATAAAAAGTTTGCTGCCAGAAGGGAGAGAGAGGACTACCCATGGCAGCACTGTCAATGTGCTCAAACTATTCACTATTGAATAAAAAGTAGATATGGCGTGATGAAATAGCGCTGTTATATCGGCTTCTAACTTACGGCCGTTGAGTGACAATGAATCTATGAGAGGGACCCTAGTGAACAGTAAGACGACATCGAAACTTACTAATAAGTTGAAGTGACTTAAGTCTATTAATAATGTCACCGTAGTTCCGAATATGATAGGATCACTTCCCCACATCACGTCTCAGTAAAGGCGCTATATGTCTAGCTAAGTCATACGTCGCAGCGCCGATATCGCTCACAATAGGACCGAATGAAAGATCTTTTTTGTGAATCTTTGCAAGGCCGTGTAACCTCGGTGGATCAGAGCTGTGAAGTCTTAATCTCTTCGCAACTTCTTGCGGAAAGGAATAAGAATTCAACAACGCTGACGTTTTCCTTTCTACTCATGTTAGGCCGGCCGGGGTGGCCGAGCGGTTCTAGGCGCTAAAGTCTGGAACCACGCGATCGCTACGGTCGCAGGTTAGAATCCTGCCTCAGACATGGATGTGTGTGATGTCCTTAGGTTAGTCAGGTTTAAGTAGTTCTAAGTTATAGGGGACTAATGACCTCAGAAGTTAAGTCCCATAGTGCTCAGAGCCATTTGAACCATTTTTTTTTCTCTTGTTGATCGGTCGTTATCAGATTTCCAGATTTCTGGTACGTTGGTACATTCAACAAGCTATAAATCTTCTGGTCATAGATCTCACGTGGTAACAGCACAATGTCGTTTCCCTTATCCAGTGAAAAGATCGTCACGTGAGGATCTCCTCCTAGCTTGCGTAGTGGAGCTTTCGTAAATGCGCGACATGTTTCACGTTTTATTTCTTCTGCAGTGTCAGTTTCTTCAATAGCACCAATAAAATCAGTTAAAGGCGAGGTTCTAGGCGCAGGCGCGAAGTTCAAGCCTTTCTCGAGCATTGACAGCTTCACGTTATCCAAAACCTTATCCGTAAAATTGACCACGAAGCGTCGAACAGCATCTTCATGTGGTAACATTGGTGACAAGCGGACAAACTTCAGAGATTGTCTTGGAGCAGACTCCTAATGGACCCAGCCAGTCTGGTCCACGTCAACTCATTCCCATAACTTGTCCTAGGCTTGCCTTCCGTGTGATGAACTTCGCAGCGGCGGTCTCAATAAAATGTGCCCCTCTGGCAAACTACGGAATAAGGCCATCGTCCCGGCACTTCAGCAGAAAATACAAGAAACTTGACAATCCCTCTCCCTTATTACGTAATTTATCCAAACTTTGGATGTGTGATGCCATTTACTCTCCGAAGTGGTATCTGATGTGATTCTTGAAATTTTCCAGGCATGAAGAGTACTCCATCCGGACGACGTCGAATTCTTGCCACATATTTCGGCTGCCAACCATTCAGCCATCCTCCGGTGAGTGTTTAGCATTCAGCAGAACTGGCGATATGTAGATGATACCCCACAGCGAAGAAGAACTGTTTCGGTTTCTGTAGCACTTGAATTCAGTCCATGAGAATATCGAATCCATGACGGAAGCGGTGAAGGCCGGTTGTCTGCCGTTTCTGGTTGTACTGGTCAGTCGGACAGTGGACAGATTATAGGGAAGTTCCATGTGCCTTAAGCCCATACAAATCGATCTGTACTTGCAGGCATCGAGCTGCCACCAACTATCGTAGAACGTTGAACGTGGGTGCACCGGGCACACGTTGTATGTGATGATGGAGACAGCCAGGCAAAGCAGATGCAACACGTAAAATCAAATGTTCAAAGATGATGGCTATTCTCAACATCTGATCTGCACAGGTTTAAGAAGAAAGAAAGACGATCTCTCACAAGATGAAGAGGGGAAAGAGCGGTTCAGGTCGGTGGTGTTCCTCCCATACGCCCGCAATATTTCGTCGAAATTAGGTAGGTTCTTAAGAAAACGTCATGTCAAAGTAATCTGCTGCCCAACAGCAAAGTCACTTAGTCTTGTACAAAAAGGTGTGCATTATTCAGGAGCACACATTTTCAATAACTTGCCAGCAGCCATAAAAAGCTTAACAACCAATGAAATTCAGTTTAAGAGAAGCCTAAAGGATTTATTGGTGGCCAACTCCTTCTACTCCATTGATAAATTTCTTAGTAAAACCAACTGATTTGTATATAAGTACAACATAACTTCTGCACAATTTCAGTGCAGTAATGTGTTCATTGAAAATTTGTGTGTGTGTGTGTGTGTGTGTGTGTGTGTGTGTGTGTAAGTATAATCTAACTTCTGCACCATTTCAGTGCAGTAATGTGTTCATTGTAAATAAGTATTACAGTAGTTGTATTACATGTTTATTACCTTATAAATAAATAAAAAACGTTTTTATTTTAAATTCAGTGCATTAGTATTTGTAAAATGACTCTTAGTGTTCATTAAAAAATGACGATCATTCCACTTGGGACCTGTGGAATGGTACATTAACTTATTTGTTTTAGTTGTAAATATTTGTCATGTATTGTTGTTTTTCTGACATGTTCCACATCCTGGAGGACCTCCTCACTATGGATCAATTGGAATGAAAGTAAATCTAATCTAATCTAATCTAAAAGACTTGTGCTCTTCTCGGTTCGGCAAAGGGCAATCTGGGATTACGGAGGGCTGGAGTCTACAGAATACTTTGCCAGTGTGACGAAAACTACATTGTCAGACAGCTTACACTGTGCGTAAAAAGTGGATTCAGCATGATAGCCACACTCGCCTTTCGCCGCCTAGTAAGTCAGTCGTAGCCGAACATTGTATCTCCACAGGACATTCTATGGATTATTCTGCCGCGGAAAGATTAACCTCGAAGAGATCGTTCCGGGAATCAGTTATCAAGGAATCGGTGGAAATACGCTTAGCGCATGATCTTATTAATTGTGATGGCGGCTTTCAACTGAATAATGCGTGGTACCCGATGATTTCATTAGTATCTACAGAAAGAAAACGTTTTATGGTTAGTAACATGTCCAGCTACAGTTGATTTTATTAATTTGACATCTGAATTTTAACTTCGCAAGCCCGCATTCCGACAGACGGCGCGGCGCGCCATAGACCATTACGCATGCGCCTGTGCGCCGTAGATGGAGCGGTATTCGAAGAGGGCGCGAAACTCGGCAGAGATCCCTCAGGTAGCCTTTGCATCTCCGCACCAGTTTTTGGTATAGAATTAGCGATGTGAACTATCAGTCTATAATGCTAAACACCTATCTGAAGAAGGCTGAATGCTTGGCAGCCGAAGTATGGTGGCAAGAAGTCGACGTCGTCCGGCTACACTCCCAAAACTTCATGGAATACTCTTTACGCTGAGAACATTTAAAGAATTATATTTATAATCATTACAAGTCTAATTTCGACCGCAAGGTCACTTTCGAGTAGGTGATTTTGTGTTAAGCATCCTTCAAAAACTTATGAATGCTCTGGATTATTGAAGTATATACGGTGATTTTGACGTAAAAAGTCATAGGCGAAACGTTACCTTTGAAAAAATATTACACGGCTGTAAACCTATCACAAGAAAAATATGTTTTTTCTTTTGGTTATTAGGGATTCTAATGATTTATCACGTGCGTTGCAAATGAACATTTACATTCCTGTTCGTACACTAAATTAACATGTAAAAACTACTAATTTCTAGTTAGTTTCAAAGTAAGATGCAAACATTCGAATGCAACAAAAGAAAAAGAAAAAATTAAATAATTACTAACAAAACAACTTGGATGACCAAGCCTTTTAATAAGAAGAGGACACGGTTTGGGACTGTATGGGTTTCGTGTTTAGCAGCAATATAGCGCCAACAGCTGCTGCGATTTAATGAAAGACGTGCGATATTGAAAGGTGTGGATGTTCTGCAAGATTATGGGCATAAAAAAGTTTACTATAGTCATGACAGTTGTTCAGTTGGAACCTTCTACCTAATGATCGGATGAATGCAGTCAATTAAGAGTTACCAAAAGGAAGCAAAGAAAGTACTATTGCAAACTACGATCAAATGACCGTCATGTGTTGGACAATTCGTGAGAATGTTGGAAATATAGTTGGAAATATAGTTTGGAATGTTCTACAATGTGTATGCGATGATAGACCTCTATTGATGCGATATGAAGATTAAATTCGCCAAATTATTTACTCTTGTAGTAAATAGTTCAGGTAGATATCAGGATTGTTTCTGTCATTTTTTTTTATATGATTAGGCAGCAACCAGATGAAAAATGTTGCATACTTCACTAGCATACAGCAATAGAAGCGAACGTAGATAACGTAAGCAGCAGCGCTATCTGGCGGTGTTCCACAAAAACACGTGTTACTGCTTTAACACATCTCCGCCAGGTGGAAACTCTTTCCATTCTTGCTTACCTGAATAACTCTACAGGTCAATGTATAGATACGTGTACTACATAACTTAGAATTGTTCTGCTACCTCATTCTTTCTTTTCATTAATTTCAATCTTCCTAAGCGACTGTAGTTTTTTAAACAAAACTACTGACGGGCTAGTGGCCAAAATTGTTTCCATTATGTCGAGAAAGATAAAACGTGTTAACCATAAAACCAGAAGAATTTTTCTAGTCTGCGCTGAGTAAAATGTATCATTACCGAAATGCAAATGTGTTAAGCATGATACTAGAAAAATTTTTCAATTCTGCGTTGTGTAAAATGTATCATTATCGAAATGCAACATTTCTTAACGTTTTCCACACATACCATTTTTCGGAAAAGTATATCTAAGAGGCAAATGTAAACACGACAAGACTACGAACAAGTTAGACAAATCCATTTGATGGCATTTTCCATTCATATTTGACTGCGAATGTGTTTCGGCAAACGGGGGGGGGGGGGGGGGGGTGAGTGTTCTGCTGTAAAACGTAGCAACCAAAATCGAGAAACGGATGCACGTTTCGTTGCAACGATGAACTTGATTCTGATCCTAAATCACCTAACTTTAATTTCCAAATAGTTGCTACAGCAGTGCATCAACTGATTCCTGTCTCTATCCTTGATCAACATATTTCAGTTGATTATCATTTCTGAAATCCTATTAACCCCAGACTAAATTCAAGAGAGTTATTTTTGTCAGAGGAACGGAGAACGTGGTATATCGGTAAGAATAAAACGTTACTATGGTGCATTACGATTTCAGGACACAAACGTAGCTAGATTGTAAGGCGTAGGTCATAAGGCGTACACGTAACTCAGTTTCAAAAGAAACAGTACTTATTTTTAACTGAAGAAATCATTCCTAATATCTTCATTTTAAAAGTAAAATAATAAAAATTTTACAGACTTTCCAGACAACCTTTTTAAACTTTATGTACAGCCACGCTATCTATGACAACAATTAAAGTGAAAATCTAATTGCTGTCGCAGATAGCATGGTTGTATATATAACTGAAACAAGAAACCAGTTTCTGCCAAAGATATGGTGGCTGTACATAGGACAGTTCACCTGCATATTTAAAATTATAATGTTATGGACGATGCAACGGTCTCGTACAATGTTGTTCTTGTGGTCTTCAGTCCTGAGACTGGTTTGATGCAGCTCTCCATACTACTCTATCCTGTGCAAGCTTCTTCATCTCCCAGTACCTAATGCAACCTACATCCTTCTGAATCTGCTTAGTGTATTCATCTCTTGGTCTCCCCCTATGATTTTTACTCTCCACGCTGCCCTCCTCATTAGTTATGTGATCTACCCATCTAATCTTCAGCATTCTTCTGTAGCACCACATTTCGAAAGCTTCTATTCTCTTCTTGTCCAAACTATTTACCGTCCAGGTTTCACTTCCATACATGGCTACACCCCATACAAATACTTTCAGAAATGACTTCCTAAATCTATACTCGATGTTAACAAATTTCTCTTCTTCAGAAACGCTTTCCTTGCCATTGCCAGTCTACATTTTATATCCTCTCTACTTCGACCATCATCAGTTTTTTGCTCCCCAAATAGCAAAACCCCTTTACTACTTTAAGTGTCTCATTTCCTAATCTAATACCCTCAACATCACCCGACTTAATTCGACTACATTCCATTATCCTCGTTTTGCTTTTGTTGATGTTCATCTTATATCCTCCCTTCAAGACACCATCCATTCCGTGCAACTGCTCTTCCAAGTCTTTCGTTATCTCTGACAGAATTAAAATGTCATCAGCGAACCTCAAAGTTTTTATTTCTTCTCCATGGATTTTAATACCTACTCCGAATTTTTCTTTTGTTTCCTTTACTGCTTGCTCAATATACAGATTGAATAACATCTGGGAGAGGCTACAACCCTGTCTTACTCCCTTCCCAACCACTGCTTCCCTTTCATATCCCTCGACTCTTATAACTGCCATCTGCTTTCTGTACAAATTGTAAATAGCCTTTCGCTCCCTGTATTTTACCCCTGCCAACTTTAGAATTTGAAAGAGAGTATTCCAAACGTAGGTTTGCCTTTCCTTAATCTTTCTTCTAAGGTAAGTCGTAAGGTCAGTATTGCCTCACGTGTTCCAGTATTTCTACGGAATCCAAACTGATCTTCCCAGAGGTCGGCTTCTACTAGTTTTTCGATTCGTCTGCAAAGAATTCGTGTTAGTATTTTGCAACTGTGGCTTATTAAACTGATTGCTCGGTAATTTTCACGTCTGTCAACAGCTGCTTTCTTTGGGATTGGAATTATTATATTCTTCTTGAAGTCTGAGGATATTTCGCCTGTTTCATACATCTTGCTCACGAGATGGTAGAGTTTTGTCAGGACTGGCTCTCCCAAGGCCGTCAGTAGTTCCAATGGAATGTTTTCTACTCCGGGGGCCTTGTTTCGATTCAGGTCTTTCAGTGCTCTGTCAAACTCTTCACGCAGTATCGTATCTCCCACTTCATCTTCATCTACATCCTCTCCCATTTCCATAATATTGTCCTCAAGTACATCGCCCTTGTATAGACCCTCTATATACTCCTTCCACCTTTCTGCTTTCCCTTCTTTGCTTAGAACTTGGTTTCCATCTGAGCTCTTGATGTTCATACAAGTGGCTCTATTTTCTTCAAAGGTCTATTTAATTTTCCTGTAGGCAGTATCTATTTTACCCCTAGTGAGATAAGCCTCTACATCCTTAGATTTGTCCTCTAGCCATCCCTGCTTAGCCATTTTGCACTTCCTGTCGATCTCATTTTTGAGACGTTTGTATTCCTTTTTACCTGCTTCATTTACTGCATTTTTATATATTCTCCTTTCATCAATTAAATTCAATATTTCTTCTGTTACCCAAGGATTTCTACTAGCCCTGGTCTTTTTACCTACTTGATCCACTGCTGCCTTCACTACTTCATCCCTCAGAGCTACCCATTCTTTTTCCACTGTATTTCTTTCCCCCATTCCTGTCAATTGTTCCCTTATGCTCTCCCTGAAACTCTGTACAACCTCTGGTTCTTTCAGTTGCAGTTTCTTCAGTTTTAATCTACAGTTCATAACCAATAGATTGTGGTCAGAGTCCACATCTGCCCCTGGAAATGTCTTACAATTTAAAACCTGGTTCCTAAATCTCTGTCTTACCATTATATAATCTATCTGATACCTTTTAGTATCTCCAGGGTTCTTCCATGTATACAAACTTCTACCATGATTCTTAAACCAAGTGTTAGCTATGATTAAGTTGTGCTCTGTACAAAATTCTACCAGCCGGCTTCCTCTTTCATTTCTTACCCCCAATCCATATTCACCTACTACGTTTCCTTCTCTCCCTTTTCCTACATTCGAATTCCAGTCACCCATGACTATTAAATTTTCGTCTCCCTTCACTATCTGAATAATTTCTTTTATTTCATCATACATTTCTTCAATTTCTTCGTCATCTGCAGAGCTAGTTGGCATATAAACTTGTACTACTGTAGTAGGTGTGGGCTTCGTATCTATCTTGGCCACAATAATGCGTTCACTATGCTGTTTGTACCCCTATTTGACTTTGTGTTTATAACCCTGTATTCACCTGACCAAAAGTCTTGTTCCTCCTGCCATCGAACTTCACTAATTCCCACAATATCTAATTTTAACCTATCCATTTCCCTTTTTAAATTTTCTAACCTACCTGCCCGATTAAGGGATCTGACATTCCACGCTCCGATCCGTAGAGCGCCAGTTTTCTTTCTCCTGATAACGACGTCCTCTTGAGTAGTCCCCGCCCGGAGATCCGAATGGGGGACTATTTTACCTCCGGAATATTTTACCCAAAGGGACGCCATCGTCATTTAATCATACAGTAAAGCTGTATGCCCTCGGGAAAAATTACGGCCGTAGTTTCCCCTTGCTTTCAGCCGTTCGCAGTACCAGCACAGCAAGGCCGATTTGGTTATTGTTACAAGGCCAGATCAGTCAATCATCCAAACTGTTGCCCTTGCAACTACTGAAAAGGCTGCTGCCCCTCTTCAGGAACCACACGGTTGTCTCGCCTCTCAACAGATACCCCTCCGTTGTGGTTGTACCTACGATACGGCTATCTGTATCGCTGAGGCACGCAAGCCTCCCCACCAACGGCAAAGTCTATGGTTCATGGGGTGCACACTGTGAGTGCATTTATCGAACTACGAGTGTTCTTCAGATGGTAGTTAAGCTACCGAAGCTGCTCATCACTTTCTGAAAGAATTTTTAATGTTAAATGCGATTGAGACAATAAATAAAAAAATTGAAAATTTTAAGATGTTTTACGGAAAGTTTTTGAAATTTTGATAATTTTACATTCGAATATCTGCATACGATCACTTTCTCCTATACTCTCAGATATGTTCGTCTGTATTTCACTTTAATGAAAGGGAAAATGAGTTGAGTGCATCGTTGACGAGATTAAAAAAATGTTTCAAATGGCTCTGAGGACTATGGGACTTAACTTCTGAGGTCATCAGTCCCCTAGAACTTAGAACTACTTAAACCTAACTGACCTAAGTACATCACACACATCCATGCCCGAGGCAGCATTCGAATCTGCGACCGTAGCGGTCGCGCGTTTCCAGACTGTAGTGCCTAGAACCGCTCGGCCACTCCGGCCGGCTTGACGAGATTACATTGAGGTGACAAAAGTCATGGGATGCCTCCTAATATCGTCTGTCCTTCTACCCGGCGTAGTGCAGCAACTAGAATTGGCCCCTGTAGAGATATTGAGCCATTCTAATTGCGAAGGTTGCCAGCGCACGATTTTGTGCACGAACTGACCTCTCCATTATGTCCGAAAAATATTCGATGGGATTCAAATAGGGCGATATGGGTGGCCAAATAATTCGTTCCAATTGTCCACAACGTTCTTTAAACAAATCGCGGACAACTGTAGTCCGGTGACATGGCGCACTGCCATCCATTAAAATTCTATCGTTGTTTAAAAAGATGTTTTCCATGAATAGCTGCAAACGGTCTTCAAGTAGTTGAAAATAACCAGGACCTAGTCATTCCATATAAACGCAGCCCACACGAATGTAGAGCCACCGTCTTGCACAGCCTTCTTGACAACTTGGATCCATGGCTTCGTGGGATCTGCGCCACACTCGAAATCAACCAGCAGCTCTTACCAACTGAAATCGGGACTCATCTGACCAAGCCAAAGTTTTCCAGTCGTCAGGGGTCCAACTGATGTGGTCACGAGCCCAGGAGAGGCGCCGCAGGTGATGTAGTGCTGTTAGCAAAGGCACTCCCACCGGTCGTCTGTAGCATTAGCCCATTAAACCCGTATCGCCGCACTGCCCAAACGGATGCGTTCCTCATACGCCCCACATTGATTCCTGCGGTTATTTCACGCACCGTTGCAGTCTGTTAACACTGACAACTCTGTGTAAAGGCCGCTGCTCTCGGTCGTTAAGTAAAGGCCGTCGGCCGCTGTGTTGAGAAGTAATGCCTCAAATTTGGTATGCTCGGCTCATGCTTTCCACTGTCGATCTCTGAATATTTAATTCCCTAACAATTTCGCAAATGGAATGTCCCACGTATCTAGCTCCAACTATCATTTCTCGTTCAAAGTCTGTTAATACCCCTCGTGCGGCCATAATCAGTCTAATATATGTATCACCTGAGTATAAATGACAGCTCCATCAATGCACTGCCCTTTTATATCTAGTGTACGCAGTGCAGCCGCCATCTGTGTATATGAAGATCGCTATATCATTACTTTTGTCACCTCAATGTATTAGAGGCAGCATAAGAATGGGTTGGACATGTATGGCTAAAGAAGTTGGCAGTGCCCTTATGAAAGCAGCCCGTCCGGCATTTTCCTTAAGCGATTTGGGAAAACCACGAAAAATCTGGACAGTCTCACGGGAATATAAATTCTGGTCTTCTTAAATTCGAGGATAGGTCAGTTTCCTTAACCTTTGCACTATCTCGCTTAGTGAAAACAAAATTTAAATAGGGCTGTTCTGAATTAGTAAATAACTTAACAACGTTCACAAGCAAATCTAGACTCTCCCGTTCAAACCATGACAAAAATCGGTAGGGACGTTTTGATACATAGTGTGCAGGTCAGGGAAAAATACAGTAATACTATCGCCTGTGTTCTTAGGCATCAACTGATCTACAGTCTTGTAAAGGTGCTGCCGTGGGCTCCTGATTACATACAATTTTGAGACTTTATGATGAGGTGGTGGCATGGTGTTGTCTAAAGAACTGCAGACATTAGAATTCCGTGTTGGTTTCTACTATTTAAGGCTAAAAAGCGCAAAAAACTAAATATAATATTGATTTTATCAATGTTATCAAAATTCAAGTAACAGATATAACACCTTTATCTCTAAAGACAGATATTTTAATTATAATATTGACCGGAAACCAGAAATATTACAAACGGAGGTGAGCAAAGGAAATAGAACATCTCATTAACGAGGGAAGTAAGGTTACAACAAAAAAAGTTGTTTCAAACTGCGTAAGCTAAAAAAATGCAGGACATCAATACTTTTAATAAATCTGTAAGACTGTCTTGTCTACCTGTCTGTCTTTAAACACGCTAATCTTCAAAACTACTACGAATTTTCATGGTGTTTTCGCAGGTAACGTGAGCAGAGTTTAGGGCAATGTATAGGCTTCGGTACATTAAAATCGGGGCACAGAAAAAATATTGTGATTTAAACTTTTGCTAAAGCTTCATGTCTGTCTGTCCGAACACACCTATCTCCGAAACCATTACACGGATCTTTATGGGGTTTCCACTAGGAGCAGGCCGGGGTGGCCGAGCGGTTCTAGGCGCTACAGTCTGGAACCGTGCGACCGCTACGGTCGCAGATTCGAATCCTGCCTCGGGCATGGATGTGTGTGATGTCCTTATTTTAGTTAGTTCTAGGGGACCGATGACCTCAGAAGTTATGTCCCACAGTGCTCAGAGCCATTTGAACCATTTTTTTTTTCCACTAGGAATTTCAACTGTAGATAGAACACCGTACAGATTATATTTCATCAAAAACGGATCGCTTAAGACAGAGATATTCAAAGGTATTATAAAAATGTATGTACGTTCCACATCTCCTCAGAAACCGCTACAGCGAATTCAACCAAACTTGGTACACTTTATCATTTACTATCTGGAAAGAATAGCTGTAGGGGTAAGAACCACCTGCCTATAGAAGGGGTGACAACCCCTCCAAGTATGAAAGTAAAAAAGTTTATCGCTTTATAAATTTTCGCTGCCCATGCAATAAAACATATATCAGGTATGACGTCTTCTTTTCTTCTGACTCTTTTCGCAACATGTAGAGCAGGCAGTATCAGCATACGCTGCTGAGATGTAGCTACAAAATTATGTCATTGTACAACTCATAGTTCAGGAGATTTGAGGGAAGGAGAGGATCCTCAGATAGATGAGGTGATGGACAGAGATAGGAAAGAGGAGGATATGGGCAGGGACAGGAGAAAAGATGGACGTAGAAAAGAAAGACCAGAAGATGTACAGAGAGAGGGAGAGGAGGAGATAGGCAGAGGGAGGGGAGTCTAGCAGATGGACAGAGAGAAGGGAGAGAAGGAGAGAGACGGAGAAAAGGGGGAGATGGGCAGAGAAAATGGAGATGGGCAGAGAGGCGAGGCAAAGGAGATGGACCAATAGAGCTAAAATAATTACATGTCAGAGCAACTCAGATACTACTGTATAATAATCTTACTCAGAGTATTCTTCTATACATCTGATAAAAGTAATGGTTACCAATAAAAATTAAACAAAGACAAGCAGCTGAATAGCCATGTGATTTGATGAGACCATGTCGAAAGGAAGAAACAAGTTTGCCTTTCTATGTAATTTAAAACCACATGATGAAGAAAACGGAAAAGAATAAGTATGGGACCAACGAGCGGACAAACATTTCGAGGAGCCATGATCAACAGACCGACGACCACAGCTATGGCTGTTAAATAGTCATGATGGGACCCAGTTACAGAGAGTTGTAAAACCAGCGAAGAGGGAGAGACAGAAGTTTTCAGGTTGATGATCTGAATTCTGTAGCTTCGTAGCCTTGCAGGCGCTTCCTGCAACTACACAGTGTCAACTTAAGAGCACTTGCGTCGACACAGCAGCGTTCGTGACGGCACGCGCCTGCCGCTTTCATTCTCGTACACGGTTCACTGCACCGCAGCTGAAATATGCTATTGTGGGCTGGCTTCATAGGAGATGTGGCATCCGGCCTGCGTAATTAACCTTCAGTGCCATTACAATCGTTTGCGATGTTATTGGTGAAGCAGAATCTTAGTCAGTAAATGTATTTCTGTATCAGGTTGGCACTATTCACTGAGAGAAACGGAATGGTCGTGCATATTGTACCCCCCCCCCCTCCACCCCAACAAAGATGTAACTGCATTGTGATTAGTGACTGACGACTTTGAAACACACACAAAAATGTTATTTCAAGCGCACAGGGAGCTGAAAGAGGGAAGTAATGAATTTCGTAACTTGTGGTAGTAACACGAAGAATACGGCATGTGGAGTCGAGCATACGAAACGACCGTACTCTCTCCGACTTTTTGGATTGGAATAATAATATAAAGGGTTATGAAATCTCCTACTTCCATACATTTGGCTGTAGTCGTCAGCTTGCGTCCCCAGAGTGCCCGTCGACCACCAATGTAAATCTATACAGGGTGGTCCATTGATCGTGACCAGGCCAAATATCTCACGAAATAAGCATCAAACGAAAAAACTACAATGAACGAGCTTGAAGGGGGAAACCAGATGGCGCTATGGCTGACCCGCTAGATGGCGCTGCCATAGGACAAACGGAAATCAACTGCGTTTTTTTAAATAGGAACCCCCGTTTTTATTACATATTCGTGTAGTACTTAAAGAAATATGAATGTTTTAGTTGGACCACTTTTTTCGCTTTGTGATAGATTGCGCTGTAATAGTCACAAACATATAAGTACATGGTATCACGTAACATTCCGCCAGTGCGGACGGTATTTGCTTCGTGATACGTTACCCGTGTTAAAATTGACCGTTTACCAATTGCGGAAAAGGTCGATATCATGTTGATGTATGGCTATTGTGATCAAAATGCCTAACGGGCGTGTGCTATGTATGTTGCTCGGTATCCTGAACGACATCATCCAAGTGTCCGGACCGTTCGCCAGATAGTTACGTTATTTAAGGAAACAGGATATGTTCAGCCACGTGTAATACGTCAACCACGACCAGCAACAACTGATGATGCCTGTAACGGAACATATTAAAGGCTTTACTTTACCGAAGTATGCGGTACCCTCCAAATTCAACCAGTTTAATGAGTATTTATGATTATAGAAAAGTTATTGTGTATGTTAACAATGATTCCATAACATGTCTGCATAAACAGTCAACCCATTAAATTATACTGAGTAACTGACACACACAAAAGTTTATATCACTTGATCACTGATACAGCAAATGTCATCATGTAAAAACACTAAGTCCATCTTAAATAATTAATATGAAGTACGAAAAATAGTGACCAACTTAGGTATTTTGGATCTCCTTACATAAAAATCACCCAGTGAAACCTATTTGTTCACTAGGAGCGGTTTCACTCAGTATTCACGAAATCAATCCTATTTTAGACGAAAACCAATATAATTCTTAATAATTCATGTTATTTACTTATTTACGGAAATTAGAGAAGTCAGTTGACAAACTTCTAAAAAACGGCCTTTTGGTAACAAAGAATTATTCTGTCGAGTCAACAAATCTGTCTGTCATTTTAATAACATGTTAAATTATGTCACTCGATGCAAATTAATAACTTTTCTGCACAAATTATGATAACAGATGTACATGTGACTTATAAACTATATCTCTTTTTAGTAGTTCTTTGACAATGTTATAAATACGAGCAGCAAGAAGGGTCGAGAGGCAGTCGGAATGTCACTTTGGTAAAGTGTGTTTGTGTGTTATTGTTTGAGGTGGATAAACAATGCAAAGAACATGTAAAGAAAGTCATGGTCTTTGGTGGACAGTGGAATTAAGATGGCCACCAGAGTAATAAATATTTGAAGTTTACATATTTGTTGGTTTCGCTCGTTCTTTATCATCAAAAGTACATAAAAAACATGGGACCGCATGTTTTTAACCCTAGACAACCAGATGTAGAGCCAGCATCAGCATCGAGAGACAGCAGCGATCCAGCAAGTAGCAGTGATTACTACAACACAATGCATTTTAATGGCGCCAACCTAACATCAAGTGCTAACAAGCTCCATAAATGGGAGTGAAATAGTGCGATTATAGCAATTAGCTATATCTACGACTAGGCGACCATTACAAAAGTGGGGGCTCATCCGGGATCTTTAAGTGCATCGATGATAATAGTGCAGCAATAAATTTCGTATGTGCTTAGCACTCCAAAAAAGTTCATTTGTGCAGTGTGGCAACAGTGAAAATATGTCAAAAATAAATAAATTGTGTTAGTGCGACTACCAAAATCTATCATCACACTGCTCGGAAGATTAACGTCTGGATTATGTCAATGGAATTCATCAATCAAGACTTCAGCTTCGATAAAACCGAATATAAGTGAAGAAAGCCAACAAGAACACCGATCACGACATCATAGCATAGCTACATAAAGCAAGGTATTTTGTTGTTGTCATTTAAAATAATTAATAGTTAACATGTCTCTACCTGAGAGTGATGAGATCGTAGGAAATGTAAAAATTGAACCAGGGGATGGTGAACAATTAAACTTAACAAAGTGGCTAGCAGGGTTTGCAACTCAAATAAGCTCGCAACTTAAACAATCAAGTGAACAAGTACGTTTGGATTTTAAACAATCAAGTGAACAAGTAAGTTTGAAACTTAAAGAAAACACAGATAGACTGGATAAGTTAAGTTTGGATTTTGATCTATTAAGTACTCATCTCAATGAGAAGTGTGAGGAAATTAAAACTACCCTCATTAAGGACACTAGAGAACAGTTGATACACTTCAGAAAAGAATTTCAAGTTAAAGTTGAAAGTTTAAACGAAAACATACAAGCTAACACAGACAGCATTGCTGTCATCTACAACAGAGTAGATACTGAAGTTGAAAGATTAGATCAGAGAATAGACAAAACTTCAGAAAACCTTAAACAAGAATACAACCTGTATACCACTAATGTAGATACAAAAGTAGAAAATATACACACTAAATATACACAATTGGAGGACGCATTGATGTCCAAACAAACGATTTCCAATCAAAATACAATGTATGGGCACATCCAAGTGAAATGCTTTCCTGGTGAAAATCTGCACCCTATTGACCTTATTCACCAATGTAAGGATATGTTTGTTGTAGGAATGTCAGATAACATAAAAATTAAGTTAGTAAAACGGTTTCTAGAAGGGGAGGCCCTATCCTGGGCAAATGAGAATAATGATTCTTGGAATACTTTTGAAGAGTTTGAAACTAAGTTTATTAGCAAATTTTGGTCACAATCCATACAAGCCAGATTAAAGTCAGAATTTCTAAATGGACCAGTGTATAGAGGGAAAGTAGGGGAATGCAAAAATTTTGCAGAGATCAATTGAAAAAACTTGCTCACTTGAATAACTCTTTTGATATTATGACACAAATTGATGTTTTAAAAAGAAGGTTACCAGAGAGACTGCAGTGGGAATTGGTCCATGGACCAGACGATTCAATGGAAGAGTTCCTGAAATTTGTAGATAGATTAGATAGGGCCTTGGAAAGAGAAAATAACCAAAGTTTTGGCTCTGGCAACAACCAGTATGGGGGGTGGAACAGGAATGTAAATAGAGATTATTATGGGAGGAGAGACTTTGAAAATTCTGGAAATAATGCTCCAAATAGGGGAGATAGGAGATATGAAAATGATTTCAGAAACAATACACAGGAGGGAGGATGGAGGAGAGATAGCAGGAATGATAGAAATAGGTATTGGGGAAGAGAACAAGATAGAAGAGGGTTTGTTGAAACTAGTGAACAAAACAACAACTACAAACGGACAGACCGAGGGAACCAGCCGGGAAATGGTGGACAGTCCCACTAGATGTCCGTAGTTTTGGGGCTAGACAATATTATGACAGGACAACACATAACCGAAACTGGAGAAGGAGAAGATACAATGTAAAGAGTAAGTACCATGAAAATACTGATGTTGTTAGAATGAATAAATTAGAATTTAATAAAAGGTTTTGGGATACTATGAGTAAAAGTGATACAGTTAATAAAAACAGTGTTCAAGCACAGGTAGTTAGTGAAAGTGCAGAAGTTGAAGGTATTGCAGAATTCCATAGTTGGGCTGAAAAAGATACTGGTGTTAATAACAAGTCAGACACACCACAAATAGAATCTATTTTGGGGGGTTTATTTGATAAGAAGGGGGATGACGAAGTGTTTAATGGAGCCAAAGACTCAATTGCTGAGATTCAGATACATAGGGGGGAAACAGAAGATGGGGTTGTTGTGGAGGAGGAGGAAGAAGTAATAGAGGGACATTTAAATAATGATCCTAAATCAAGTGATGTTATTGATGAGAGTGTGGAGGAAGAAATAAAAGTATTTGTAGAATTGAAAAGTGATTATGTGGTAAAGGTAAGTGATGTGACAAACATGGGTAATAATGAGGCTAATTTAAATGAAATGCAGACTAGGGAATGTGTATCTGAGGACAAGCTATTGCCGATTGGGAACTATGAAACACTAATCTATGAGAATGGTAATAATAATAATATTAAAGAAAATATAAAGGGATGGAATGTAAATGTGTATTTTCAAGAAAAAGGGGAAAAGTTTTTAGAAGTTTTGTGGAACAACTATGGAAACTGTATAAACAAAGATGCCTTTTGGAAAGAATTAGCAAAGGTAAGTGCAACCCTGTATCCTACATGGTGGACAAGAATCTGTAGTGGACTTTATAAAAAAGGGGGTGAAAACAGTAGTTTGTTAAGTGACAACACAGTGTTAAAAGGAACAGGTGAAAACAAAGGTTTATGTTTAAATCTCAATGCTTTGCAAACAGAGAGGGATGTGTCTAAGTGTAGGAAAGAGACATTAGACTTAGGAACTAAAGAAATTGAAAATGATCTATTGTTTGAAAATACTGAAATAGACAAAGATGTTGAGCTAGGTTGTCCATATGTAAAAGTAAACACTGACATTTGTCCATTTGAAATAAAAGAAAGCCCACATCCTAATGCATATAGACTTATCTTTCCCAGATCAAGAAGGTTATTTGGATTGAGAAACATCACTGAATTGAAACCATATAAACATGATTAAGCACATTTCCCTGTTTGAATACAGTTACTTACCCATTTTCCATAAAGAATGTTATCAGCAAAGATTTTTACTGGGTGTGTCAAATAGCAACTACCACTCATCCTACAGACCCTAGAAAAGTTCCAGATTTCTGAGAGAATGTTTTTATATTTTTATTGTTACTATTGAATATTAAATTTTAAGACATCTTCTTTACTTGCAACGGGCAAGAAGGTGACAAACATTTATTACTTTCCTTTTGTATTGTTGAATATGGGACATACTTGCACCAAATAAGACAATCTAAAAATTGTTGTGCAAGACCCATCATATTGATACTATTGTGTTCTTAGGCATAAGATTTGTGTACAATTTTCTACAGCTAATCAGATGTTCACCAAGTTTGATGTTTGTGTTATGTTGTGACAAATTTAAGTGTCCAATTTTAGTATTAATATGTTCCTGTACTGTCTTGACTGTATGTCTCAATGGGAGACAATATTTAAAAAACTCTTCCTTTTTTTTCAAATGCATATTATATTCATACATGTGACTTCTCTAGTGTTTGTGTTTATATATCATGTCCATACTTATAATTATGTTCTTTGTTTTCATTTCTTTTATGTGGCTCAAAAAGAGCAGACAGTTGCAATATTTTCCTATGGACATATGACCTGTCCATCTATGTAATATATTTATGTTCCTTCGATTATCTTGATTAATCTGTGACTCAATGAGAACTGACTTTGAAAAAATTTACATATATTTTTTATATATCTTAAAATCGCAGGTGATATATTTGTGTCTGTTTTTGATCATTTTCCATGTGGCTCACTGGGAGCAAAGATTAACATTTTTTTTTACTTTCATATATTACTAAATATTTTTATTATGCTGTCATACTGAGAGCCATAACACAAAGTGCATTTGAAACAACACAACTAAAATATTTGCAGGAAAAAGTCATTTTGAAATGGTGTAACGGTCATTGCATACATACACATTATGCATAGTAAAACAAAAAATTATTAAAGTAGTACTTTTCCAAAATTTAACCATTTGACACATTTGTCCTAGTCGGCTAATATCATTAACGTTCGGTAAATGATATTACCCGAGGGGGGTATTGTAACGGAACATATTACAGGCTTTACTTTACCGAAGTATGCGATACCCTCCAAATTCAACCAGTTTAATGAGTATTTATGATTATAGAAAAGTTATTGTGTATGTTAACAATGATTCCATAACATGTCTGCATAAACAGTCAACCCATTAAATTATACTGAGTAACTGACACACACAAAAGTTTATATCACTTGATCACTGATACAGCAAATGTCATCATGTAAAAACACTAAGTCCATCTTAAATAATTAATATGAAGTACGAAAAATAGTGACCAACTTAGGTATTTTGGATCTCCTTACATAAAAATCACCCAGTGAAACCTATTTGTTCACTAGGAGCGGTTTCACTCAGTATTCACGAAATCAATCCTATTTTAGACGAAAACCAATATAATTCTTAATAATTCATGTTATTTACTTATTTGTGCAAATTAGAGAAGTCAGTTGACAAACTTCTAAAAAACGGCCTTTTGGTAACAAAGAATTATTCTGTCAAGTCAACAAATCTGTCTGTCCTTTTTATAACATGTTAAATTATGTCACTCGATGCAAATTAATAACTTTTCTGCACAAATTATGATAACAGATGTACATGTGACTTATAAACTATATCTCTTTTTAGTAGTTCTTTGACAATGTTATAAATACGAGCAGCAAGAAGGGTCGAGTGGCAGTCGGAATGTCACTTTGGTAAAGTGTGTTTGTGTTTTATTGTTTGAGGTGGATAAACAATGCAAAGAACATGTAAAGAAAGTACTACTTTGTGTTGTGTCATGGTCTTTGGTGGACAGTGGAATTAAGATGGCCACCAGAGTAATAAATATTTGAAGTTTACATATTTGTTGGTTTCGCTCGTTCTTTATCACCAAAAGCACATAAAAAACACGGGACCTAATGTTTTTAACCCTAGACAACCAGATGTAGAGCCAGCATCAGCATCGAGAGACAGCAGCGATCCAGCAAGTAGCAGTGATTACTACAACACAATGCATTTTAATGGCGCCAACCTAACATCAAGTGCTAACAAGCTCCGTAAATGGGAGTGAAATAGTGCGATTATAGCAATTAGCTATATCTACGACTAGGCGACCATTACAAAAGTGGGGGTTCATCCGGGATCTTTAAGTGCATCGATGATAATAGTGCAGCAATAAATTTCGTATGTGCTTAGCACTCCAAAAAAGTTTATTTGTGCAGTGTGGCAACAGTGAAAATATGTCAAAAATAAATAAATTGTGTTAGTGCGACTACCAAAATCCACGATAGCTGCGACAAGTGGAACATCAGCGACCTTGGCGGGTTAATATACGGTGCGGCATTATTGGAGGAAGGATAATTGGCCCTCATTTTATCGATGGCTATCTAAATGGTGCAATGTATGCTGATTTCCTACGTAACGTTTTCCGATGTTACTACAAGATGTTTCACTGCATGACAGAATGGCGAAGTACTTCCAGCATGATGGATGTCCGGCACATAGCTTGCGTGCGGTTGAAGCGGTATTGAATAGCTTATTTCGTGATAGGTGGATTGGTCGTCGAAGCACCATACTATGGCCCGCACGTTCACCGGATCTGACATCTCCGAATTTCTTTCTGTGGGGAAAGTTGAAGTATATTTGCTATCGTGATCCACCGACAATGCGTGACAACATGCGTCAGCGCATTGTCAATGCATGTGTGAACATTACTGGAGGCGAACTACTCGCTGTTGAGAGGAATGTCGTTACACGTATTGCCAAACGCATTGAGGTTGACGGATATCATTTTGAGAATTTATTGCATTCATGTGGTATTTACAGGTAATCACACTGTAACAGCATGCGTTCTCAGAAATGATAAGTTCACAAAGTTACATGTATCACATTGGAACAACCGAAATAATATGTTCAAACGTACCTACGTTCGATATTTTAATTTAATAAACCTACCGTTACCAACTGTTCGTCTAAAATTGTGAGCCATATTGAAACTTCCCCTTAGAAAAAATTACAATGGCAGACAACAATGCAAACTAGCCACAGACTGCACAGAGCACAGCCAGTGATTTTCATACAGAGCGCTACGTGGCGTTACCGATATAAAAACCTAAACAGCCTACTTACAATATGTTTGGGACTACCGTAGCGCAATCTATCACAAAGCGAAAAAAGTGGTCCAACCAAAACATTCATATTTCTTTACGTACTACACGAATACGTGATAAAGAATAGGGGTTCCTATTTAAAAAAACGCAGTTGATATCCGTTTGACCTATGGCAGCGCCATCTAGCGGGCCAGCCAAAGCGCCATCTGGTTTCTCCCTTGAAGGTAGACGAGTTTCGTTGTTTGTAGTTTTTTCGTTTGACGCTTATTTCGTGAGGTATTTGGCACGGTCACGATCAGTGGACCACCCTGTATACAAGGACTGGTCTGTCGAACAAATCGGTATCCATATTTATTACGGTCGGCGCGTAAGAATTTTTTTTTCGAGAGGATTGTGAGGAAAGTGGAAGCTAACGCATAGACAGTTCGCGACTAGGGGTGAGGAGGGGTGCTCTAGGAATTGGTTTGAATCATTCCTCGGTCTCTGTTTGTAACACTGGCAATCTACTATTTATTGAAATAATCTCAAGCGTTCGGCACAGTATATGAACGGGAGAAGGATTAGGATGTGTAGTTTGAGGCTGTTTCAGAATACTAATGAGTCCCCGAAATTAGCTATGGATATACTCTGTAACAAACATGAAACATAAGGGTCCATACGGCCACGCGACGTTCAAAGGCTTAGAAAATGTATCAAACTTGTCACGAATAATTCCGTTCACGAAAACTTGATAAAATTTACACAGCCCGCCTTCCTCTTGGGATTGCCAGGAGAAAAAATAAGGAATGGGCAGCAAACAGCTACAGTTACTCATATACCACTTTGTACAGATGAACTACAGTAACTACACTTTCACCTCACTTTGTTTTAGAATTTAGAGGGTAATCAATAGCAGCTGAGAAATGGCACGGACGTATGGAGGTAATTCCACATTTAACACCCAAGTTGGAACAAAAGTCATTAAATGGGGTACTGAAACAGTCTTTCCATACATACAGGTAATCATGTAATTCAATATAAAGCATCTATTAACCAAACTGATTAATTATATCCAAAATGTTGGAATTCAGAACGACAGTGGGGCAGACAGAAAAAAAAATCACTACGTCAAATAAATTCAGACTGACTACAGGAAAATTCTGTAAAATTCCAATATACTTTCAGGTAGTCATTCTGTTCAGTATAGTTCATGATCTTTGCTTTGAAGGAGATAGTTTGGAACTAGCTTCGTAGTGGATGGCTCGCGATTAGGCTGAAGACTAATTTTGCACTAACTCCAGAAAAACTGAAAATCCGTAATTATGGATTTATCTACATTCATCTGAGTATACAAACTGTGATGTCTTTTAAGCAACACAGTTAAGCTCTAACAGTCCATCAGGGAACATGGGGCCGCAGAAGACCGAATTATGTGAACTCTAGAGAAATCTCAAAAGTGAGTAAAAAATTAAAATTTATACATAGTGTTGATGTGTGAATCTAAAGGCCGTGATTGGTATGTTAAACACAGTTCATCTGTACCAGTACATCTGGGAATATAGGGGGTGGATAAAGACCGAAATACCTTCACTCGAAAAAATCGCAAAATTAAGCAAATAATGGAAATTTATACGTCATATGGGTGTTAATCTTCATCTACAAACTGTGGTCTATCTTTTAAGCAACCCATTTAAGTTCTAACAGTGCATCAGGGAACATGTGGGTAGCTTAGAGCTCAATTACGTTAATTAGAGGAAAATCCAAAAGCTAGCAAATGATGTAAATTTACACTTCCTGTAGATATTTATGTAGTCTACACATGATGATCTGGGCTACACAGTTCTATAAATCATACATTTTACGAGCACTTGTGAAGTTAGGGCTTAAGTGGCATCATGAGAAAGGCAAAGGCAACTACCAAAAACATCTTAAAATCATGATTCACTAGCAGATAGTGTAGAAAAAGATGAAATGAATAATCAACAGTAGTGGAAAAGATATTTCAACATTCTGTAGTAACACAGACACCTCGATGGCGGTGTAACTGAAAGGAAGGTGGTAATCTCTCACGCACCTCCACATGCGAAATAAATAATTATTCAGTAAAGTTGTTTGATAAGAATAAAATCACGGAACCTCTGTCCTATCTTCTTTGCTGCAAGGAAAGGATTAGTGATCCAATTGTACCAACCTAAACAATTTCAATAGCTTTGCTCCTTTCTACTGGTGGATGACTGGGGTAAATCATACATAATTACAACCGACTCATACGGAGCCAAGTTGCCGTTTTGCGGGCCAACTTTGGCCATTCACCAGAGAACAGTAAGGGGAAAATTTTCCACTACTATGGGAAGCGGATATCAAACACATTTCTGGGGATGCATTGTCCCTCTCCTCACCCCGTCTCCGTTCGCAAAACTTGTGGATACACCCTGTTACTACCCATTTAGGCTGGCAGTACCAAGATCCTACGTAAAAAACTCTGACCATACGAGTCAACTTCTAACGTCGTCCCCTGTATGCAGTGAATCATACACAGACGCATGCAAGAAAAAATAGATACAAAGCCGTCTGTGAGTAAGAAAATAAACGAGTACTGTTCTTCCCTTTTCCAGAGACTCTGAGCCATTGCGGCAGCGTGAAATAAAATGTTAGAGAAACAGACGCAGCTCGCATGTAAAGATACTAAGTGTTCTTAATACACTCCTGGAAATTTAAATAAGAACACCGTGAATTCATTGTCCCAGGAAGGGGAAACTTTAATGACACATTCCTGGGGTCAGATACATCACATGATCACACTGACAGAACCACAGGCACATAGACACAGGCAACAGAGCATGCACAATGTCGGCACTAGTACAGTGTATATCCACCTTTCGCAGCAATGCAAGCTGCTATTCTCCCATGGAGACGATCGTAGAGATGCTGGATGTAGTCCTGTGGAACGGCTTGTCATGCCATTTCCACCTGGCGCCTCAGTTGGACCAGCGTTCGTGCTGGACGTGCAGACCGCGTGAGACGACGCTTCATCCAGTCCCAAACATGCTCAATGGGGGACAGATCCGGAGATCTTGCTGGCCAGGGTAGTTGACTTACACCTTCTAGAGCACGTTGGGTGGCACGGGATACATGCGGACGTGCATTGTCCTGTTGCAACAGCACGTTCCCTTGCCGGTCTAGGAATGGTAGAACGATGGGTTCGATGACGGTTTGGATGTACCGTGCACTATTCAGTGTCCCCTCGACGATCACCAGTGGTGTACGGCCAGTGTAGGAGATCGCTCCCCACACCATGATGCCGGGTGTTGGCCCTGTGTGCCTCGGTCGTATGCAGTCCTGATTGTGGCGCTCACCTGCACGGCGCCAAACACGCATACGACCATCATTGGCACCAAGGCAGAAGCGACTCTCATCGCTGAAGACGACACGTCTCCATTCGTCCCTCCAGTCACGCCTGTCGCGACACCACTGGAGGCGGGCTGCACGATGTTGGGGCGTGAGCGGAAGACGGCCTAACGGTGTGCGGGACCGTAGCCCAGCTTCATGGAGACGGTTGCGAATGGTCCTCGCCGATACCCCAGGAGCAACAGTGTCCCTAATTTGCTGGGAAGTGGCGGTGCGGTCCCCTACGGCACTGCGTAGGATCCTACGGTCTTGGCGTGCATCCGTGCGTCGCTGCGGTCCGGTCCCAGGTCGACGGGCACGTGCACCTTCCGCCGACCACTGGCGACAACATCGATGTACTGTGGAGACCTCACGCCCCACGTGTTGAGCAATTCGGCGGTACGTCCACCCGGCCTCCCGCATGCCCACTATACGCCCTCGCTCAAAGTCCGTCAACTGCACATACGGTTCACGTCCACGCTGTCGCGGCATGCTACCAGTGTTAAAGACTGCGATGGAGCTCCGTATGCCACGGCAAACTGGCTGACACTGACGGCGGCGGTGCACAAATGCTGCGCAGCTAGCGCCATTCGACGGCCAACACCGCGGTTCCTGGTGTGTCCGCTGTGCCGTGCGTGTGATCATTGCTTGTACAGCCCTCTCGCAGTGTCCGGAGCAAGTATGGTGGGTCTGACACACCGGTGTCAATGTGTTCTTTTTAACATTTCCAGGAGTGTATTTATTAAACGGGTTGAGAAGAACAGTGTCAGAGTTGTAGTCCAAATGTGACAAGATACTTAGATGCACGATTGCGAATGTCCTTGGATTTTGGATACTTGATTGATATAATACAAACTGCTCTGGTAGAATGTAACTCCAATTCACAAATCTTAATCTAAGAGGCTTGTCGTAATAAAAGTCAGTTCCAATTCGAGTACGTCTGACTCTGGAAGGAAACGATCACCAAAAGTTTCTAAACTTATTTTCGTGTGGATGTATCAGGTGGCCCCTCCTCTGTAGTTTTATGTATCCCACATACGTTAGTGCAGGAAGGGTTGCCTCATCACTACTGTCCAAAGGGAAAGTCACGTACAAGCGAACCTCAGCCGACCTGCGCCGTTGTCTGCGCGTTTTTTGCTCCTGGTTCCGCTCTGATAAGGTCGCGTGGCACTCTGTATTTAGAGCCACGTCTTACAATCAAACAAGTGACAACTGCACTGTACTCCAGCGAATACTACACCGATATGATAGTGATCCATGGGGAGACACTTTGCAATGCAGCTGAGACCGGAAGGCTGTATTTACAACGTTATCCAACGCGACGTCTACCTCCTGCGCATGTTTTTTAGAGGTACAGAGATGGGCTTAAGAACCGAGGGAGCTGTCCAGGTACATCGTGTCGTGGAAAGACCGATCCGCGACGCACCCGATGCTGCCCGGAAAGCGGCTGAGTATTTTGGGTCACATCCGACACACGGTAAGCATAGCATAAATGTAAATAAAGCGGACGTACAATTTAGTATAAACGAAAGTGTTATCGTGCTGTTGCATTTAGGTTACGGTATTATTTGTACCTATAACAATAATAATAATACTATTATGGCCATTATGATTAATATTATGAAAGTCATTAGATCTCGCCCACTAATACCTACTTCTCACCGTAATTAGGACAAAGAAGAAGTGCAGCGGATCTGGGGATATCGAAGTCTTCGGTACAAAGGATTCTGGAGGAACAAAAATAGCCTCCCTTTAAGCTGCACCTACACCAAGACCTATGTGGAAACGATATCCAAAATAGAGAATAGCTCTGCAGACGTCTCGTAAATAAAATAGCCGTAAATTCGGATTTCATCAGGCAGATTTTATGGGGAGATGAATGCTGTTTCGCCAATGACACCATTGTCAATAGACACGTTCTACGTTACTGAGCTCCTCCCAGTCCTCACTGCTTACGACCACATCACATGCAAGAGCACTGGAATGTTAACGTATAGTGCGGCGTTCTAGGAGACCACATCAATGGATCAGTTTAAACCGCTCCCAGGCTAAGTAGTCGGCTGTATTTGCAATTCCTACGGAATGAGCTGAATCTTGAGCTTCTCCTAGAAGACATCCCACTTCATTTAGCCCTGGTTTCAGCACGACGGTGCACCATGTGGCGTTCGCTGTGTTATTCTGTGGTTTGGTATTTAACTAATTTGTAAATGGAAATGATGATCTTATTTTATTACATTGAGTAACTACTAAATAATTTTTATCCCGGCTAAAGATTTGATCAAGTTGCTAAAGAACTCCAAGTTAACGTCGTGTTAAAGTGTTGTCTGTAAGTTGTGTAAGTGTCACTAAATCACAGTTCGTACAACAGAGTCTATACAACTATGGATTATGATGGAAACAGTTATCTTCAGCAAAATTATCATTAAAACCACCGAATATCAGCCGCGCACAACACTAACGTATGTTACCTGAAACAATATTCTTCGCAACTCGTGCGTAATTAATTTCGGCTCCATACATCAGCTAGAAAAGTTTGTTATAACGTTCGTGCTATGAGCATTGTTTTTTAAGAACCAATCTGATTCGAATCATTTTCATTCAAATGAGTTCGGAACCACCGGTGCACATTTATTTTTACACACTTGTATTACGTTCAGCATTTATGTCTGCAGAGTTGCGTAATTTGAATTTGTCGCTGAGACACTTGTTAAGATGGCGGCAGACAATTGATAGAGACTTTCTATTGTTAGACCAAATAAGTATTTTAATTGCTTATTAAACTTTACAGAAACTCTACTTTCGTATTGTGCACTATTTAGACTTCATCAGGCAAACATTTGATTTGTTTCTAAGGAAAACACAGAGAAACAAGCGATACAAATCGCTACCATCAATGGCTGCGCTCGTTGCAGCGGAAAGAAATAATTACCACAGATAATGCTTACTGAGAGAGGTATTAGAGTTACAAATAATTAATCACTCATATATATAATAATAATGAACTCTATTTTCAAGTAATAATTAACAAATAATTACAATTTCTTAACAGACCAGTTTGATATGCGTCTTGCGTGCTGAACCTACAAAAGCCAACCAACGAAAGGTAAAAAACAAAGGAAGACAAACGCAGATTATAAAAGCACTTTACATTATCATTGTCTTTGTATGATACACATCGATATGTCCAATTATATCATAGAATATTATATAAATAATTAATTCACTATTTTTTCATATGTCGAATAGATAATGTTAGGGAATATATCAATATTGTGTACCCTAGACAGTGTGTGGGTCGTGGTTGTTGTATTCGATGGCCAGCGAGACAGACGTATTTAACGCCATTGAATTTTTCTTCTGGAGTTATATCAAAGCCAGGGTTACGAAACGGAACCGGAAAATCCAGATGTGTTAAAATAAGGACTATGTCACGCTTGCGCTTCAGTATCAGCAGAACTCTTAAGAGGTGTGCATGCTAATACCGAAAGGCGTTTACGTCAAGCCGGCCGGTGTGGCCGTGCGGTTCTAGGCGCTTCAGTCTGGAACTGTGTGACCGCTACGGTCGCAGGTTCGAATCCTGCCTCGGGCATGGATGTGTGTGATGTCCTTAGGTTAGTTAGGTTTAAGTAGTTCTAAGTTCTATGGGACTGATGACCACAGATGTTAAGTCCCATAGTGCTCAGAGCCATTTGAACTATTTGTTTACGTCAATGCACCCAACAAGGTGGACATGCATTTGAACATTTGTATTATGAATAATGCACTTATAAAAATCTGTCAGCCTATAAGATAGGTTTAAAGGAACACCATTTATGATATTCATTATATTCGTTGTTCCTTATTGCAGTCAAAGATATTATAGCATTCATGTAATATTGCCAATTGTGAAGCACGAATTAGTGCGTTATGTGTTGTTAACAAATTTGCTGTTGCGTATGAATGCATGGTTTCGCGGCGATATGAATTAATAAAATCTTGTCGAGCTTCGAGCCGCGTCAGGTGGTTAAAATCCCACGAGCTTCCCATCGTGCTCTCCCCGGTCATTGTCAAGTGGTAATACTAACTGATGTGTCGCCGTTGCCGCGTCGTTATATAGCCGCACTGCTGACTGTGACGTCACTGGTGCTCTCTTCCTCGCCATGTACGGTAATGTTTTCATCCCGCGCCGGTCGCGCCCGTTTTAACATCGCGATAGCCGTTTGCCAGGCTGTGCTGAGCTGCAAACCGCCGTCCTTGTTGGTGGTGTTTTCAAAGGTTTTTATTTAAATAGCGTCTTTTATGACGCTATCCCAAAATCCCTTCCTCTTCATAACGACAGATGTTTCGTCGAATAGAATACGGTGTCCATTTTCTAAGTCGTGTTCTGCCACTGCTGATTTTTTTGGACAGCGTAAGCGTAAGCACCTCTCGTGTTCCGTCCGGCGTTGCTCCACAAGGCATACTGTTTGGCCGACGTAGTAACAGCCGCACTGACGTGGTATCTTGTACACTCCAGGCGTTCTAAGCCCTATATAGTCCTCCACAGACCTCATGAGCTGACGAATTTTTGCTGGGGGCCTGAACACCGATGAAATGTTATATCTTTTCAGGAGGCAGCCAATCTTTCCCGACACTGTACCACAGAAAGGCCAAAACGAAAGTTTCTTGCTTTCTTTTTCGGTGGCGTTCTCTTTTCTCTTTGTGTGTTTCTTGCGTGTCACACCAGCTATAGCCTGTGACACCTGTCTGTGGCTGTACCCGTGTTCCCGGAAGACTTTTCCGAGGTGGCTCAGTTCTAGTGGCAGACTTTCAGCGTCTGAAACGACTTTAGCACGATGGACGAGGGTACTCAGAACGCCACGTTTTTGTGCCGGATGGTGTTGGCTGAGTGCGTTCAGACACCGATCTGTGTGTCGGTTTCCTGTAGACACTGTGGTTGAGGTGCCCATTGGATTTCCGTCGAACGAGGACGTCAAGGAAGGGCAATGCACCATCTGTCTCGACTTCAATCGTAAACTTGATGTGGCTGTGAATGCTGTTCAGGTGTTCTATAAATTGACCCAGTTTGTCACGACCGTGGGGTCAGATGTTAATAGTGTTATCGACGTAACGATAAAAGCAACTTGTCTTGGCTGGAGCCCTGTCCAAGGCGATGTCTTCAAATTTTTCAATAAAAAGGTTGGCTGTGGGTGGATCTATTGAAATAAAAACCTGCCCGCATCTCGTGGTCGTGCGGTAGCGTTCTCGCTTCCCACGCCCGGGTTCCCGGGTTAGATTCCCGGCGGGGTCAGGGATTTTCTCTGCCTCGTGATGGCTGGGTGTTGTGTGCTGTCCTTAGGTTAGTTAGGTTTAAGTAGTTCTAAGTTCTAGGGGACTAATGACCATAGATGTTAAGTCCCATAGTGCTCAGAGCCATTTGAACCATTTTTTTGAAATAAAAACCTCTGAAAACACCATCAACAAAGACGGCGGCCTGCAGCTCAGCACAGCCTGGGGCCCGGCTATTGCGGTGTTAAAACGGGCGCGACGGACGCGGGATGAAAACATTACCGTATATGGCGAGGAAGAGAGCACCAGTGACGTCACAGCCAGCAGTGCGGTTATATAACGACGCGGCCACGGCGACACCTCAGTCAGTCTTACCACTTGACAATGACCGGGGAGAGCTCGGTGGAAAGCTCGTGGGATTTTGACCACCTGCCGCGGCTGGAAACCCGATAAATTTTATTAAATTAGCTGTTATATGTTGAAATGCCATGAAAAACATAATTATAATGCTTTGGTCCTTGATCGTATTGTTTTGTTCAGGAACAATCATTCTCCTACACAGACCCCTTTCTCGACCCAGGAATCGCACCCGGCACCCCTCCAACAGCAAGCAAGATTTCTAGCGACGAGCTATAGAGTTTGTTTTCAATCGCTGGCCATACGTTTAGCAGGGTCTCCTCTCTGTTGGTGTGGAGACCCCTTTACTGTTCCGCTTAGGCGAACCTTTCGGAGTCTGTGGTACCTGGGATTAATTAACGTCAATGAAGGACGTGGTGTGTGGGCCACCTGATATACACTCCTGGAAATGGAAAAAAGAACACATTGACACCGGTGTGTCAGACCCACCATACTTGCTCCGGACACTGCGAGAGGGCTGTACAAGCAATGATCACACGCACGGCACAGCGGACACACCAGGAACCGCGGTGTTGGCCGTCGAATGGCGCTAGCTGCGCAGCATTTGTGCACCGCCGCCGTCAGTGTCAGCCAGTTTGCCGTGGCATACGGAGCTCCATCGCAGCACTGGTAGCATGCCGCGACAGCGTGGACGTGAACCGTATGTGCAGTTGACGGACTTTGAGCGAGGGCGTATAGTGGGCATGCGGGAGGCCGGGTGGACGTACCGCCGAATTGCTCAACACGTGGGGCGTGAGGTCTCCACAGTACATCGATGTTGTCGCCAGTGGTCGGCGGAAGGTGCACGTGCCCGTCGACCTGGGACCGGACCGCAGCGACGCACGGATGCACGCCAAGACCGTAGGATCCTACGCAGTGCCGTAGGGGACCGCACCGCCACTTCCCAGCAAATTAGGGACACTGTTGCTCCTGGGGTATCGGCGAGGACCATTCGCAACCGTCTCCATGAAGCTGGGCTACGGTCCCGCACACCGTTAGGCCGTCTTCCGCTCACGCCCCAACATCGTGCAGCCCGCCTCCAGTGGTGTCGCGACAGGCGTGACTGGAGGGACGAATGGAGACGTGTCGTCTTCAGCGATGAGAGTCGCTTCTGCCTTGGTGCCAATGATGGTCGTATGCGTGTTTGGCGCCGTGCAGGTGAGCGCCACAATCAGGACTGCATACGACCGAGGCACACAGGGCCAACACCCGGCATCATGGTGTGGGCAGCGATCTCCTACACTGGCCGTACACCACTGGTGATCGTCGAGGGGACACTGAATAGTGCACGGTACATCCAAACCGTCATCGAACCCATCGTTCTACCATTCCTAGACCGGCAAGGGAACTTGCTGTTCCAACAGGACAATGCACGTCCGCATGTATCCCGTGCCACCCAACGTGCTCTAGAAGGTGTAAGTCAACTACCCTGGCCAGCAAGATCTCCGGATCTGTCCCCCATTGAGCATGTTTGCGACTGGATGAAGCGTCGTCTCACGCGGTCTGCACGTCCAGCACGAACGCTGGTCCAACTGAGGCGCCAGATGGAAATGGCATGGCAAGCCGTTCCACAGGACTACATCCAGCATCTCTACGATCGTCTCCATGGGAGAATAGCAGCCTGCATTGCTGCGAAAGGTGGATATACACTGTACTAGTGCCGACATTGTGCATGCTCTATTGCCTGTGTCTATGTGCCTGTGGTTCTGTCAGTGTGATCATGTGATGTATCTGACCCCAGGAATGTGTCAATAAAGTTTCCCCTTCCTGGGACAATGAATTCACGGTGTTCTTATTTCAATTTGCAGGAGTGTATTATCACATTACAGAACCAATCCCAGTCCTGAATGTTCCCACAATGTTCGTGTCTTTTCCACTTCAACGGAACGCGTAACGTGTTAGTTAGCACACTGATGCATTTGGCTGAAAATGGCAAATATTGCCATAATCACGGCTATATCCACTCACGTCGCTTACTCCAATTTCCTGGGAATTCGCAAAGACGCAGAAGATTAATTAATAAACAATTTAGGAACTCATTTTTCAACCAATAGAACCATATTTGGTGATCGTCAATGCAGTATTCGCGATTACGACCAATTGATTCTCAGGAATTTCTTTCGTGCATTTCTGGTAACGAAATCATAAATCAAGTTCGTTGTCTGACGTGTTAAAGGGGTGTTATAAATTGTACGCCCAATGCTCCTTTTCTGTAGCTGTCGAGAGAGACACGTGTTCTGACATCTAGCATGCGTCCATTCGCAGTGCGAATTCAGCACTGCTTATCTAATTTTCCCTCTAGTGATTACGACAAGAGGCTGTAGTGACGCAACGCGCTTCCGTGAAATTACTTCTACATGATTACCGCACAACACGTTTTGTTTGCACATGTCCAGAGAAACCAGCCGGACGTACAATTAGTACAATTGGGAATATTAATTCGTACCATGTGCTTATCGATTCTGTTAGTCTGGTTTCACAGCGCACATTGTTCTGCCGCAGCACGTATTTGCTAAGTCGGATTCATAAATAATACAGAGGATGAAGCCGACCTCCACTGAGAATATTTCGTAGGTTGTTGAAGGATATTCTATGTGATAAAAAGTATCCGGACACCCCCAAAACATACGTTTTTCATATCAGGTGCATTTTGCTGCCATATCGGCGACGTCAGTAGTCATTAGACAACTTGAGAGAGCGCTCCGCGGAACTCACGGACTTCGAACATGGTCAGGTAATTGGGCGTCACTTGTGTCATACATCTGTACGCGAGATTTCCACACTCCTACACATTCCTAATTGCACTGTTTCCGATGTGATAGTGAAGTGGAAACGTGAAGGGATACGTACAACACAAAAGCGTACAGGCCGACCTCGTCTGTTGATTGGCAGAGACCGCCGATAGCTGAAAAGGGCCGTAATGTGTAATAGGCAATCTGTCCAGACCATCACACAGGTATTCCAAACTGCATGAGGGCCCACTGCAAGTACTATGACAGTTAGGCGGGAGGTGAGAAAACTTGGATATCGTGGTCGAGCGGCTGCTCGTAAGCCACACGTCACGCCGGTAAATGCCAAACGACGCCTCGCTTGGTGAAAGAAGCGTAAACATTAGACGATTGAACAGTGGAAAAACGTTGTGTGGAGTGACGAATCACGGTACACAACGTGGCGATCCGATGGCAGGGTGTGGGTATGCCGAATGCCCGGTGAACGTCATCTGCCAACGTGTGGCCGTGTTTTTCATGGAGGGGCTTGCACCCTTTGTTGTTTTGCGTGACACTGTCACAGCACAGGCCTACATTGATGTTTTAAGCACATTCTTGCTTCCCACTGTTTAAGAGCAACTCGGGGATGGCGATTGCATCTTTCAACACGATCGAGCACCTGTTCATGATGCACGGCCTGTGGCGGGGTGGTTACACGACAATAACATCCCTGTAATGGACTGGCCTGCACAGAGACTTGACCTGAATCCTATACAACACCTTTAGGAAGTTTTGGAACGCCTACTTCGTGCCAGGCCTCACCGACCGAAAAAATGGTTCAAATGGCTCTGAGCACTATGGGACTCAACATCTTAGGTCATAAGTCCCCTAGAACTTAGAACTACTTAAACCTAACTAACCTAAGGACATCACACACACCCATGCCCGAGGCAGGATTCGAACCTGCGACCGTAGCAGTCCCGCGGTTCCGGACTGCAGCGCTAGAACCGCTAGACCACCGCGGCCGGCTCACCGACCGACATCGATAGCTCTGTTCAGTGCAGTGCTCTATGAAGAACGGGCTGTCATTCCCCAAGAAACCTTCCAGCACCTGATTGAACGTATGCCTGCGAGAGTGGAAGCTGTCATCAAGGCTAAGGGTTGGCCAACACCATATTGAATTCCAGCATTACCGATGGAGGGCGCCACGAACTTGTAAGTCATTTTCCGCCAGGTGTCCGGATATTTTTGTTCACATAGTGTATTTTATGAATATTTTGGCATCAGGGGCTATGGCTTCCGGTGGCCGGTTACAGAGTAATTGCACTTAGTTTGTCCACACTGGTTGGTCGCGGTGGACCTGTACGATAACCAGGCGTGCTACCATATACTTATCCTTCTGGGGCGTGTGGAGGTCCAGATTTGCGAGAATCCCATCGATAAACACACTGACTTGGTTACTAGTATTGTCACATCCGCTGAAATAGTATGTCAAACTCTTGGAATTCTAGAGCATGCGTTGATGGTGCATCGCTGTACAGTCTGCCATGATCGTGGTGTTCGACATTTTGGACAACACCTGTAAGGAAAGAGTTCTGTATTTAGTGAGTACCGCCGTACTCTGACCGGACAATTGAATACACTTTGATTAAAGTTTATATGTTTCGTCTGAGGGTTGTCGCATTAACCTGCGCTTTGTGTAGTACGTTTGGTGATCCCGTATTGCATGCTTCTTCACTGTTTTGAAACGATTTTTACAAGAAAAAAGTCTGCTGTGGTTCGTCCGTTCTACCTGCCGACCCAAAGACGTCTTGCACAGTGTCGGCTGCGTGTCTGTTCACTGCAGTAATGTGAGTGAGATCATTCGGAGGTGGCCAAACATACCCCGGTGGTTGAAAGGATTTACGAACGTCTCCAGTGCTGGTTTGCTGGTACCGCACAGGAGACGCAGGTTGGCTTCAGTGCCAGCATCCACGTAAGGGACCACTGCCAGGCAGTGCATCATATCTGCCCTGCCGGAACATTTCAGCTTACGCAGATCTCCTCAGGGCTGTTACGAGCATTCCTCAATAGCGACCCATAGCGCCCCGTCCCGCCTGAGAAGTATAACGAAATAAGACATTGATCACTGTGCGTGACGCTTACAACAGTGCGGTATACGTGTTATCGTCTCCTTGTGCACCAGACCGTGCACAAACAACAGCAAATATCAGTCCGTTTCTTCAAGAGAAAACGACACGCTACCTCTTTCTCCCACTATGGGCTCGTCTGAGAATAAACTTCATGTTGCCATATACTGCGTCTACGACGTTTGGAGACACGATTAAGTGCCATGCCGAAAAGTCATCCTCTTCCTCTTTTTTTAGTGATAAATATTATAATGAAGGATACAAAGTTGATTTTGAGCCACGAAAAAGACCATAACCTTACAAGATACTTAATCTCAGCCTGAAAAATAAGACGGATTTTTCAAACAGCACCCTAATGGCTTGCGACTGCTGTCAGAAGAGCAGACAACGATGTCTCACCTATGTAAGAATGTACTTTTAGTGCCACAAGAGTTAAGCTTTTCTAAAGAAGAGTCTCGTCTTTTTCTTCGCCCTCATCTATATGTTGTCATATCTATATGTTGTCATAAACAAATGATAGCCTCAGATATACAAGACGTAGCTGGTATAAGTGCAGATAATTTTATATAAGGTACCATAATGTGTCCCTCTGCAGAAAAAATTAAGGAGACTGTTCCACTCCAATGATATGAGTGTAACACCGCTGGACCCAACACATCACACGCCATACAGCCATACACTCATAGATATAATAGCAACAAAGCGACCAGATAAAATAATTCGCGCCAATCAGACGTCCGCTCCGGGACTCTCTGCTCATGACGTGATATTTTTAAATTACTCAGTGCATACTACCAAAGAAAAATCTCACCTAGTAATCTATAAAAACCTAAAAAATGTTAACCATGACGCTCTGCAAAACGATTGCTCAGACATCACTTGGCATGATATAAACAATGAACCGACTTTAGACGGAAAAATTCGGGAATTATGTCGCAAAATTATTGCACTGTATGACAAACATGCTCTTCAACGCACTGTCAAGGTAAAGAGAGCTCCCGCTCCGTGGCTCACCACTGAATTACGTCAGTTAATGAATAAACGTGGTGCTGCACATAGGGCCTTCAAGCATAACCCAACTCCCGAGGCGTATGAAGCTTACAGGAAACTCCGAAAAAAGTACCAAGCAAAGCGTGAGGAATGCCAAAATCAGACATGTCCGCTCTGTCGTATGCGGCATATCGAAACCTGCTGCACTGTGGAAAAAGCTGCTCAGTTTCGGTATAGCGAAGCGAAGATTTGACGCTGTTTATCAAGCGTCTGCAGGAGAATTAAACGATTTCTTCTCAACAGCTGTAAACTGTCACGCAGCGACAAATTACCATCCCCAAGATATCAATCTCTCGAGAGACAAGTTTATCCTAAAACATGTCACTACAGGCACAGTACACAAGGAAATTATGAGAATCTCTTCCGAGGCAGTAGAAAATGATGGAGTGAGCATTGGCATGGTTAATAACGTTGTAGACACTATTATTCCAGTTATCACAGATATCTTCAACCTATCTCTTTTCAGTTGTACATATCCTACTGAGTGGAAGCAAAGTTTAATTCAACCTATACCCAAGACTGACAACCCAAAGTCGCCAGGTGACTACAGGCCGATCAGCATACCTGCAGCCCTAGAATACATCGTCCATGAACAGCTGACGGATTACCTTAAAACTCATAACACCCTTGATAAACATCAGTCAAGCTTCCGAAAGCATCATAGTACAGCAACTGCATTAATCAAAGTAACTGATGACATTAAACATGCTATGGACAGACGTGAAGCTACCATCCTAACACTGCTTCACTTTAGCAAGGCCTTTGATACAGCTGACTTTGATATATTACTAATTAAAATGAAACAGCTGAATTTCTCAAACAGCGCAATACACTGGTTCGACAGCTACCTCAAAAACAGAAGTCAACAAGTCATTTGTGGGTCGGAGAAGTCATCATGGGAAAACGTGCGCCATGGAGTTCCACAAGGCTACGTCCTTGGTCCATTACTCTTCTCACTGTACATTAATGATATTTCTTCAGTGATTCACTCCTGCAACTACCATCTATATGCCGACGCATCCAACTGTACGTAAGTGCAAGCCCCAAGAACATTGCTGACGCAGTAGCGAGTATGAACGCAGATCTTTGCTGTTTCTCGATGGGCACAGAACCTATGTCTGAAACTAAACCCCAAGAAATCTCAGGTCATTCTTATATCTCATCCAAAGTTAATCAGCTGGTACTTTCGAGAAACAGTCCCTCAAATACTCCTCAATGGTACCCAACTACCATACCAAAAAACAGTAAAAGACCTTGGAATAATCTTGGATGAACACCTAAACTGGGAAGAACAAACACTCACAGCTTGCCAGAAATCGCTCTCCTCCATACATGCAATCATAAAATTTAGAAAAATACACTCCTGGACATTGAAATAAGAACACCGTGAATTCATTGTCCCAGGAAGGGGAAACTTTATTGACACATTCCTGGGGTCAGATACATCACATGATCACACTGACAGAACCACAGGCACATAGACACAGGCAACAGAGCATGCACAATGTCGGCACTAGTACAGTGTATATCCACCTTTCGCAGCAATGCAGGCTGCTATTCTCCCATGGAGACGATCGTAGAGATGCTGGATGTAGTCCTGTGGAACGGCTTGCCATGCCATTTCCACCTGGCGCCTCAGTTGGACCAGCGTTCGTGCTGGACGTGCAGACCGCGTGAGACGACGCTTCATCCAGTCCCAAACATGCTCAATGGGGGACAGATCCGGAGATCTTGCTGGCCAGGGTAGTTGACTTACACCTTCTAGAGCACGTTGGGTGGCACGGGATACATGCGGACGTGCATTGTCCTGTTGGAACAGCAAGTTCCCTTGCCGGTCTAGGAATGGTAGAACGATGGGTTCGATGACGGTTTGGATGTACCGTGCACTATTCAGTGTCCCCTCGACGATCACCAGTGGTGTACGGCCAGTGTAGGAGATCGCTGCCCACACCATGATGCCGGGTGTTGGCCCTGTGTGCCTCGGTCGTATGCAGTCCTGATTGTGGCGCTCACCTGCACGGCGCCAAACACGCATACGACCATCATTGGCACCAAGGCAGAAGCGACTCTCATCGCTGAAGACGACACGTCTCCATTCGTCCCTCCAGTCACGCCTGTCGCGACACCACTGGAGGCGGGCTGCACGATGTTGGGGCGTGAGCGGAAGACGGCCTAACGGTGTGCGGGACCGTAGCCCAGCTTCATGGAGACGGTTGCGAATGGTCCTCGCCGATACCCCAGGAGCAACAGTGTCCCTAATTTGCTGGGAAGTGGCGGTGCGGTCCCCTACGGCACTGCGTAGGATCCTACGGTCTTGGCGTGCGTCCGTGCGTCGCTGCGGTCCGGTCCCAGGTCGACGGGCACGTGCACCTTCCGCCGACCACTGGCGACAACATCGATGTACTGTGGAGACCTCACGCCCCACGTGTTGAGCAATTCGGCGGTACGTCCACCCGGCCTCCCGCATGCCCACTATACGCCCTCGCTCAAATTCCGTCAACTGCACATACGGTTCACGTCCACGCTGTCGCGGCATGCTACCAGTGTTAAAGACTGCGATGGAGTTCCGTATGCCACGGCAAACTGGCTGACACTGACGGCGGCGGTGCACAAATGCTGCGCAGCTAGCGCCATTCGACGGCCAACACCGCGGTTCCTGGTGTGTCCGCTGTGCCGTGCGTGTGATCATTGCTTGTACAGCCCTCTCGCAGTGTCCGGAGCAAGTATGGTGGGTCTGACACACCGGTGTCAATGTGTTCTTTTTTCCATTTCCAGGAGTGTATTTCCAACCCATCTTAAACAAAAATTAGTCTAAACACTAATTTTGCCTAATCTTTACTACTGTGATGTAGTTCAACACGGCACAAATAGTGAAAATTCGAGATACCTCGAGCTTGTGATGAATGCTTGCGTTAGATACGTGGGCAATATACGGTTGTATGATCATATCAGTCCTTCATACTCCCAGATAGCTTGGATACGCCCACATAAGTTACGCGATCTCCACACGATGTGCTTACTTTATCGATTTCTTACTCACTGGTGCCCTCAATACTTATCTGCTCACATTAAACACCTATCATCATCCAGAATGAGATTTTCACTCTGCAGCGGAGTGTGCGCTGATATGAAACTTCCTGGCAGATTAAAACTGTGTGCCCGACCGAGACTCGAACTCGGGACCTTTGCCTTTCGCGGGCAAGTGCTCTACCAACTGAGCTACCGAAGCACGACTCACGCCCGGTACTCACAGCTTTACTTCTGCCAGTACCTCGTCTCCTACCTTCCAATCTTTACAGAAGCTCTCCTGCGAACCTTGCAGAACTAGCACTCCTGAAAGAAAGGATATTGCGGAGACATGGCTTAGCCACAGCCTGGGGGATGTTTCCAGAATGAGATTTTCACTCTGCAGCGGAGTGTGCGCTGATATGAAACTTCCTGGCAGATTAAAACTGTGTGCCCGACCGAGACTCGAACTCGGGAGTTCGAGTCTCGGTCGGGCACACAGTTTTAATCTGCCAGGAAGTTTCACCTATCATCATTCCACAACCGCAATACCAGATCGGATACGTCTAGCATCTTTACATAACACAAATTCTTTCTCCGTTTCATTCTCTATCTCAACCGTACGACTATGGAACACGCTCCCCTGTGATCTGCGTCTTATCCAGAACCACTCAACATTCAAGAGGGAACTCAAAACTTACATATTAGGGACGGTATAGCCACCATTCTTGTGCCCCTCTCAGCTCTATACTTCTCCTCTCTATCATAACTTCAAATTTTACCATTCTATTTCTCTTCCTCTAACCTAGCTACCTCTTCTATATCTCCTTCCCCCCATTCTATCGCCTTATGTCTCTGCTCGATGTGAATAACTCACAAGCTGCAAGAACATAACGAGAAAATTCCCAACTAGCAATAGGACTGACATTCATAAAAGAAAAATGTGTTTACTTTCATATACATAGTCATTACTAGTATTATTATTATTATTTTTGATTGTTATAATTATTTTTGATTGTTATAATTATCCTTGTACTACTGTTGTAATCTCTATTTTTTTCTTTAACATTAATTATGTATAACACATGGTATGTCCGTAAT
Organism: Schistocerca cancellata; assembly: GCF_023864275.1. NCBI lineage: Eukaryota > Metazoa > Arthropoda > Insecta > Orthoptera > Acrididae > Schistocerca > Schistocerca cancellata. Next base: position 452,292,868 of record NC_064628.1, on the reverse strand, counting down.
GTTCTGTACAAACTGAAATTCGTTCAATCTGAGTATGCCTGGTTAGGTGTAAGAGAGGGCCTGAAGGCCTTAATCTTGTCAGATAAAATAAATGCATAAATAAATAAATAATACGTTGTTTTCTCTGCGTCGAACAGTCTTCCCACAAACACATCACAAACTTTAACACCTGATATTTTCTACGTGGTAGTAACTTTGCCACTAATAAGGAACTCCTTGAGTACGAGGTCGAAAGTCTAATCTTTAACAAGGCTGGTTTGAAATTATCGTGTTAACAATTACGACAGGGAAAACATTAGCTGCTAATGACTCACCATGCGCATCGTGAGGGTGACAGAAAGTGAGTGTCTGGGAGGTGATAGGATATATGTATTACACTTCACAAGATGGACTAGGTCGACATTCAAGAAATATTCAAAACAAACCATTAACTTGCACCGTGAACAACGAATGAAAAATGGTGAGTCACAGTGATCACAAAAGTTCGCAACTTCAAAATCGAAGGCGTACTCCTTGGTAATTACAAATCGTGCAGCTAGGTATCCACTCTTAAAGAATGCAAATAGAATCATATTCGTGTAACGGGTTGATGATAACTGATAGAATGTGATGGCATGCAGCTGAATGCGAAACAGTCTGTCGTGGAGCTTATCGTAGAACTGGCGTAGGTGCAGATAGCGCGATAGTATGTTTTTTAGGTACGACAAAAACAATCTAAGGTCAACCATATACTGCCTCCAAAGACAGCATTAACACAACATGTGAACTGCATTCTCAGTCCACGAAAGACATTTGGACCTGCAATAAGCTGCTTCTTATTGCACAGGCATTGCAGCGGCACGTGGTTATCGTCGCCGTTGGCGGCGCAGTGTTCTTGCTGGCCAGTTCAATAAGCAGCGGCTTATTGGTGGTCCAAATGTCTTTCGTGGACTGAGAATGCAGTTCACATGTTGTGTTAATGCTGTCTTTGGAGGCAGTACATGGTTGACCTTGGCTGTTGTATAGGGTAACCACGCAGATTATGGTGGCCTTGAAACTTTCCCTGATGCAAACATTTTGACTTGGAAGACATGAGGTATATCTGAGAGTACAGGCCTACTAACTAATTTTCCCTATGGTACCTTGGTTCCAGACAAGCCCTTCACTTTGTTTACAAGAAGGATGAAGAAGCTGAATGGTGACGAATACCTGTTTATGTGGGCCAAAATAGGCAATAACAATTGTAAGATAAATATAGCTTTCCTGCCAATGTAACATCCAGATTAACAGTCGGGGTAATTGTATTCGAATACGTTTGGGACTGATTGCTGATCTTGATACATCTTTCTTGGTACCTCTAATTTCCAGGGTTCCTTTCATATGCATTTGCTCTTCAAACCCCGATTGGTCGGAGTTGAAAACAAATTCCTTACTGAACAACGGGATGAGTTTTGTTTATCTAATCTACAAATTTTCGGATCGATTCCGCAGTTCGGCGTGCGTCGTCAAGTTGACGCTTTGTTTGAAATTTCGTTGCCTTACATCTTCCTATTCCGTGGCACTGTTTGAAGTTATGCAGCTATCCACTGTTTCCCTCAAATCATTGTAATCTGTGTCGCGCGCAATTTGATGTGCATAACGTAGTAGGTCACCATCTTGCACATCCTGTAAATTGAATCGAGCATACTTGAAACGTGGAAACTGCAGTTTTTCTAACAATTGCGCCTCGTTCTGCTGCGAACTTATTCGAAATCAGTTCATCATTGTTTTTTACTATGCAGCGGATGATTTTCCGTGTACCTGCTCCTTGGACAACGGTTGTCCTTTACTACGTTTCAGTGGCGAGGGGAGCTGTGGCTCCCTGTCCGACAAGGATGATGAACTACATGGCTCAACACTTGTTTCAGGATCACTTTAACTTATTAAGCATGTATAGTGATCATTGTACTCCTCGTGTACATTGTCCGCACAGTCGTGCGTATACGACATCTTGCAGAAACGCTAATATTTCATTTGTCACTTTTTCCTCACTCTGTGAAATTCGTTGGATTCCTTCTAACGAAATGTCAACTTCGGCAGCTGTTGTTGTAGACATCATGCAAAGTTTGGTTTTTTTATCGCTGTTATTTCTCTGCTTTGTATCAACACCACTAGCACTGTAGCACTATTGTTAGTTGTCGAATAAGCAGTGCAACCACGTTCTGGAGCCCCACCCTGTGCTCGGCATTGGACACTAGTCCCACCTCTGACGCCATTAGCAGCCAACATTGTGGTTGCGTAGTAGACGATACGTAGGGCGTCGAATGCCATAAACATGAAGGGGTTCCTTCTAAGTAAACTACGCCTGCGAGTATACAGGGTCTACAAAAAGGTACAGCCAAACTTTCAGGAAACATTCCTCACACAGAAAGAAAGAAAATATGTTATGTGGACATGTGTCCGGAAACGCTTAATTTCCATGTTAGAGCTCATTTTATTACTTCTCTTCAAAAATCACATTAATCATGGAATGGAAACACATAGCAACAGAACGTACCAGCGTGACTTCAAACACTTTGTTACAGGAAATGTTCAAAATGTCCTCCGTTAGCGAGGATACATGCATCCACCCTCCATCGCATTCCCTGATGCGCTGATGCTGCCCTGGAGAATGGCGTATTGTATCACAGCCGTCCACAATACGAGCACGAAGAGTCTCTACATTTGGTACCGGGATTGCGTAGACAAGAGCTTTCAAATGCCCCCATAAATGAAAGTCAAGAGAGTTGATGTCAGGAGAGCGTGGAGGCCATGGAATTGGTCCGCCTCTACCAATCCATCGGTCACCGAATCTGTTGTTGAGAAGCGTACGGACACTTCGACTGAAATGTGCAGGATCTCCATCGTGCATGAACCACATGTTGTGTCGTACTTCTAAAGGCACATGTTCTAGCACCACAGGTAGAGTATCCCGTATGAAATCATGATAACGTGCTCCACTGAGCGTAGGTGGAAGAACATACTGACGAAATTAAAATGAGCTCTAACATGGAAATTAAGCGTTTCCGGACACATGTCCACATAACATCTTTTCTTTATTTGTGTGTGAGGAATGTTTCCTGAAAGTTTGGCCGTACCTTTTTGTAACACCCTGTATACTAACGTTCTGCATCCATGACCTCGTGACCGCAACGGTCGCAGGTTCGAATCCTGCCTCAGGCATGGATGTGTGTGACGTCCTTAGGTTAGTTAGGTTTAAGTAGTTCTAAGTTCTAGGGGACTGATGACCTCAGCAGTTAAGTCCCATAGTGCTCAGAGCAATTTGAACCATTTTTTTTCTGCATTCGTGCATTCACACTGCAACGTGTGACCTACTGCCCAGAGGAAAATAAGCATTAACGGCTTGCTGTTGCCACACGTTCTTGGAGGTACCACCTAACCTAAAAACATACTACTTTTAATAGATGACTTAAGTACTGATGGAATGTTGTTCAGCACACCGCCTCCGTCACCAACAGAAATATCTGCGTTTATACGTGTTCGGAAGATGAGTAATTTTAGAGACTGGACTCTACAGCGTAGAGACATCTTACTACAGTTGCGATGAATAGCGTAAGATGTTACTTAAGGATACGTTGTTGTTGTTATTCGTTGTTATGGTAAGACGAGTTTGATGCAGCTTCAGAGAGAGAGTCTATCCTATGAAAGACTGTTCACCTCTGCATAACTGCTGTACGCTACATCCATGTGAACAGCCTACCATAGTCAAGCCTTGGTCTTCCTCTGAAGTTCTGAACCTCATTACCAAACTGAACACCCCTTAATTCCTCAAAATGTATCCTGCAAGCCGATCCATTTCTTTAGTCAAGTTGTGCCGCAAATTTCTTTCTTCCCCAATACGATTCGATAGCTTTTCACTGCTTACCCGGTTTAACCATCTAATCTTAAGAATTTTTCTGTAGTACCATACTTCTAAAGTTTTTGTTCTCTCCAAGGATACAGGGTACTTATAAATGGTGGAAAAACCGAAATTATCCATGACTTTATTAAATTCTATAGTCTTTCCTGATTACATTGATATATACATTACAGGGTTTCAAATGAAAAATAACCTATGTACACCGAATGTATGCCGCCACCCCCCCTTTATTTCTGTTACAGAAACCAGTATTATTTCTGAAAGAATTGTGAACTTTCTGTTTCCAGCGATTATACTTATGATACATTGTATACGTTGGTAACAATGCAGGTTTCTAGTGTCTTTAAATGATTGGTTTTGCTAGTATTTACTTTTGTTTTGCTGAAGCAGTTTGTTCACGTGCTACTGAATGTTTGTTGCCCAAGTGCTACATGTATTTGTGGAATTACATATCCTTTAGTGTGCAATAAATACGAACTATGCCACACACCAAGAAATTCAATGAAAGGGAATTCCGTGGTATCCAGTTCACAAAAAAAGCAAGCCACACTGTTGAAAGTAACCTATGTATCAGTTCTTCAGACAAGAAACCCCCACATGGCACAACTCCTGGTGATTCAAATTTTTATGTTAACAATGACGCTGTTTGTAGATGAGTTGTTGTTATTAATGTGGGCATCTCATCTTCTTTGGTAAAGGAAGTGGCGAAATGTAAACAATGTGACGATGTAGATTGTCTGGAAATAAATCAGTTTTATGACATTAAAAAAAAGTATGTTATATCATACCACTCTGCAGCTGATCATTCCATTACTACAAATATCTCCAGTGCCAAATAATGTTAATATAAGACAGACAGACTGAATCTAGCATAGGTGTATACTTGCAGCCAAGTCACAACTCACATATCGATATGATGCCACAATGCCAAAGAGCTTCACACTGTCGTTGACTTTGAAACCATTGTGGTAGTACCACCTTAGCCCATAAAGGCACACTGAGTGTACATTGTCTGTACAGTTATTTTTAAAGCTTTTAATTGATATTTTAGACAGTATTTAAGTAGTTCCATAGTTGTAAAGAGATATTTTATACATAACTATTTTTATGTTATTATTGTACTTTTTTTAAGTAGTTCCATAGTTGTAAAGAGATATTTTATACATAACTATTTTTATGTTATTATTGTACTTTTTTTACGTTTTGACGATTATGTGAACCCGTTTTACACTGACTGGTAGACGTGAGGTAGAGGGAGAAGAGCTAGGTGAAACATCTCCGTATTTAAGTGTATGCCCGTCACTTGCAATCAGCAGTTGACATCACAACAGCTGAGAAGAGTGCTCCACCTACCATCTTCGAAGGTTGCCATGGGTATAACAAGTCTTACTGAATTTTATCCTTATAATCATTTTGTCATATTTTACTGTCAATCTAGTAATGTTTCTATTACTTTCTAAATTAAATTACAGCTCTGATGATGGTCATATGATATGACCAAAACCGGTCACCTATGTTCTTGAAGTATATATGGTGTGATCAAGACTGAATTTTTGGAAGAAAATTTTTTTGAGTAATATTGAGTTAAATGGTACCTCAATTTGAGGAAGCAGTTTGGAGAAAAAAATTGCATCAATTTCTTTGTAATTATTTATAACCCTAAGCAGGTTCAAAAATATTCAAAATACTTCTGATTTGTTTAGAAAGTGTGGTGCATTACCTTATATCAACAAAATATCTGTAAATCGTATACATTATAAACAGTGCCTGAAAGAAGTAGGTGCTGATTTTTACATAATATTGAGCCGGAAAAGTGCCCTGTATCCGTAACTGAGTTGTTTATCGTCCTATTTAATTTCATATAATTCTACTCTCATCACAAACACCTTCAGAAAAGAGTTAAGAACATTTTCTGTTTTTGTGAAACGTTACTGTTGCTATTGTTAGTCTGCATTTTTATCCTCTTTACTACTGCATCATCAATTATTTTGCCGATCAAATATAAAAACTCATCTGCTGCTCTTACAGACTCATTTTAATGTAATTAGGGCGTACCTCAGCACTGGCTTTATTAATTTAACTACACTTCCATCACCCACTAGTAATTTTTGCGATATTCATCTTAGAGACTCTTTTCAAGACGCTATCCATTTCTAACTACCCTTCCAAATCCTTTGCATTTCAGCTGGAATTCCTTCATTGGCGGACTTTAATGTTTTCTTTGTTCTGAGCGAAATTTAACACCCTTTCTAGATTTATCCTTGATTTGCTTTACAGCTTGCCCATTACACAGATTGTGTAACTTTTGGGATAGGCTAAAGCCCTGTTTCACTTCCATATCTACTACTGCTTCCCTTTGATGTTTTTTGACATGGCCTGTTTATATGCAAGATAACATTCCGTTCCCTTATTTTATCCCTGGTACCTACAGAATTTCCAGGAGTGTATTCAAGCCAACAACGAAAACGTTTTTTCTAGATTTAAAAACTTACGTCTGACTTTCCTCAGTTTTCCTGTGTCGTCGGGTCAGTATTACCTCGCGTGTTTCTCAATTTCTGTGGGACCCTAATTGATATTCTCCAAGCTACATTTCTGCCCGTCTTTCGATTCTTCCGTTTCAGATCATGCAGTCATAATGTATTAATCTAATAGTTCTGTAATAGCCACACATGATAGCATCTGTCGTCTTTTGAGCTGGAATTATTACAGCCTTAAATCTGAGGGTATTTCGTCCGTCTATATATCTTGTGTACCATGTTTAACAGTTTTATTGTGGTGCGTTCTCCGAAGGATGTCAGTAATTATGAGGAAATATCGCCTATGCTTCGACCTGGTTAAGGCCTCAGTTAAATTTTATCATATCATCTACATGTACATCATCTTCCCTTCGAGGCATTTGTTAAACCTTTCATTTATTTCTTCCACTTATTAGCCCTCTCTTATTTGCTATGTACTAGCTCGTAATCTGCCATTTTGATATTGATACTGTGGCATCGATATCACCCAACAGACGTCGCGAAATTGCCAACGGAATTGCAATTTTGCTTCAGACGCGGACAGCGGTCGTGCGAGATCCTGCGGACCCAGTGGATCATGTCTGCTGGGCCATGCCTTCAGCACCCCCTGCCGCAGCGGTCGGCGGCGGCCACTCGGCCCACTCAGACTTGGAGCCTCCCCGATACGTAACGCTACGCAGACGCCGCCTAGTCACGACTACAACACCATCGTTTGCGCTGTGGTTTAGGGCCTCTTGCTTGTTGGCAGTGAGAGCTGAACTCTTATTTCTTGCTGCGTTGACTATAATGAGTTGTAAGTAGGCTGTTTAGGTTTTTATGTTGGTAACGCCACGTAGCGCTCTGTATGAAAATCACTGGCTGCGCTGCGTGCAGTCTGTGGCTGGTTGGCGTTGTTGGAGTATTCGCTATTGCAGTGTTGGGCAGTTGGGTGTGAACAGAGCGTAGCGTTGGGCAGTTGGAGGTGAGCCGCCAGTAGTGGTGGATGTGGGGACAGAGACGCCAGAGTTTTGAGAGCGGACGATATGGACGAGTTTCCGTCAGAAAGAGGAAATTTGTAAGACTGGATATCCTGAACTGATATATATATAGCTAACTATGCCTATTAGTAGTTAGTGCCTTTCGTAGTTAGAATCTTTTATTTAGCTGGCAGTATTGGTGCTCGCTGTATTGCAGTAGTTCGAGTAACAAAGGTTTTTGTGAGGTGAGTGATTCATGAAAGGTATAGGTTATTGTTAGTTAGGGCCATTCTTTTGTAGGGATTATTGAAAGTCAGATTGCGTTCCGCTAATAATATTGTGTGTCAGTTTATTGATGATCAGAATAAGTAAAGAGAGAAATGACTGAGTACGTTCAGTTTTACTCAGCTGTCTCTGTATCAAATAACGTAGAAGTTTACCAGCACAGTAATTCATAATTTTTCTAAGGGGACGTTTCCGAGTCTTCATACGCTTAGAGAAAACAAGTTACGTAAATCTTCGGTTTATTGGGTTAACTTGTTCGCTAACCATTTCTGCTCCTGTCCAGCTTTTCTACGACAGTTGGCGCACCATTCTGTAGCCCACTTACCATTGTGTAAGAAGTCGTACATAAAAGACACAACTGCTTCTCATTTCTCCAAATGATCCTTTAATTTTCTTCTACACTAAAGAGTCAAAGAAACTGGTAAACCTGCCTAATATCGTGAAGGACCCCCGCGAGCACGTAAGAGTGCCGCGACACGACGTGGCATGGACTAGACTAATGTCTGAAGTAGTGTTCGAGGGTACCGACACCATGAATCCTGCAGGAAAGTCCATAAATCAGTAAGAGTACGAGGGTGTAGAAATTTCTTCAGAACAGAACGTTGCAAAGCATCCCAGATATGCTGAAAATATGCATGTCTTGGGTGTCTGGTGGCCAGCGTAAGTGTTTAAACTCAGAAGAGGTCATGGAGCCGCTCTTTAGGAGTTCTGGACGTGTGGGGTGTCACATTGTCCTGCTGGAATCGCCCAAGTCAGTTGGAATGCACAATAGACATGAATGGATGCAGGTGATCAGACAGGATGCTGACGTACGTGTCACCTGTCAGAGTAGTATCTAGACGTATCACGGATCCCATATCACTCCAACTGCACACGCCCCATACCATTACAGAGCCTCCACCAGTTTGAACAGTCCCCTATTGACGTGCAGGGTCCATGCATTCATGAGGTTGTCTCCATACCCGTACAAGTTCATCCGCTCGATACAATGTGAAAGGAGACTCGTCCGACCATCAACGTGTTGACAGGCCCAGGCGAGGTGTAAAGCTTTGTGTCGTGGAGTCATCAACAGTACACGAGTGGGTCTTCGGCCCAGAAAGCCCTTATCGATGACGTTTCTTTGAATGGTTCGCACGCTGACACTTGTTAATGGGCCAGCATTGAAATCTGCAGCAGTTTGCGGAACGGTGGCACCTGTGTCATGCTGAACGATTCTCTTCTGTCGTCGTTAGTCCCATTTTTGCAGGATCTTTTTCCGGCCGTAGGGATGTCGAAGATTTTATGTTTTGCAGGATTCCTGATATTCACGGTACACTCGTGAAATGATCGTACGGGAAAATCCCCACTTCATCGCTGACTCCGAGATGCTGTGTCCCATCACTCGTGCGCCGACTATAACATCAAGTTCAAACTCACTTAAATGCTGATAACCTGCCATGGCAGTAACCGATCTAACAACTGTCAGCATCTTGTGTGCCATCCACACTACCTAATTGATCCTCTGCTGCCTTCCCTATTTCATTTTCCATTGTGTTCCTTGTCCCTGTTCCAGTTATTTGTTGCCCAACGCTTCTATTGAAACTGTCAGCAATCTCTGGTTCTTTTAAATTATAAGGGTGTATATATTTCTTCACTTTCTCAGTTTTAAATTGGAGTTACTAACCAAAAAATTATAGTACGAGTTGAATTTAGCGTCTTAACATTACATAATATCTGTGAAACTTCGTACCTTTAGGTTTCTTCAACGAATAAAACAGTAATTCATGGTCGGTAAAGATTGCAGCTGGATTACATGACGGTCATACAGAGGATTCGAAACCAGATATTGAGTTGTAAAGTGTACCCAGGAGCAGATATTTACTCAGATCAAAATTTAGTGACTATGAGAGTGGTCCAGAACAACACTGTGGAAATAAGTTGAATATGGATATGCTGAGGAATGATGAGCTGCGTGTTATGTTATCTAAAGCTATAGATACACTGGTAATGAATAGCACAACAGGCGTTTCAACTGAAGAAAAATGAACGTCTCTAAAAAGAACAGTCGTAGAATTTGGGCAGACAAACGTAGGTAAAAGGAAGTAGGTCCGAAGAAAACTTGGAGAACAGAAAAAAATGCTTCAACTGATCAGCAAAAGATCGAGGTACAAAAATGTTTCAGAGATATACAGCGTTATAAGTCATTTAGAAATGAAACAAACTGGAAGCGCAAAATACCAAGGCGAAATGGCTGCAGGAAAAATGTGATCGTCACTAGGCGAAACAAGCATGCCAGAAGTCAAAATAAAGGACGACAGTATTAAGAGTGTAACTGCAGTTCCAGTGGTAAGCGCAGAGGAGAGAGTGGATGGGTGGAAAGAGTATGACAGGGGAGACTTGTATCTTGAAGTGACAGAAAGAAGTGAATGTGGATGGTATAGTGGATATAGTTATAGTCACAGTTTGACAGTGTTTTGGAATACTAAGGCAAAAGGAAGACAAAACATTTCTTTCAGACCTTTCAAAATAAGTCTTTCGAGTTCGTGTCTACAAAACGATTATTGACGTTTGTGTGTAGAATCTATGAGACTGAAAGCACACAATCAGACTCTCGGAAAAATATTATCGACACCACTAGCGAGTAATCAATAAAGCAATTTAAGAACTCCTTGGCTGCCCTTGTGGCCGAGCGGTTCTAGGAGCGTCAGTCCGGAACTGCGCTGCTGCTACGGTCGCAGGTTCGAATCCTGCCTCAGGCATGGATGTGTGTGCTGTCCTTAGGTTAGTTAGGTTTAAGTAGTTCTAAGTCTAGAGGACTGATGACCTCAGATGTTAAGTCCCATAGTGCTCAGAGCCATTTGAACCATTAAGCACTCCTTACACAGCATGGAAACAACGGCGAAACTTTTACTGTTACGAATTCCTCTCCTGTGCCAACCTCTTCATCTCAGAGTAGCACTTTCAACATACGTCCACAGTTATTTGCTGGATGTATTCCAATCTCCGTGTTTCTCTACAGTTTTTGCCCTCCACATCTGTCCTAGTACCATGGAAGTTATTCTACACTCCTGGAAATGGAAAAAAGAACACATTGACACCGGTGTGTCAGACCCACCATACTTGCTCCGGACACTGCGAGAGGGCTGTACAAGCAATGATCACACGCACGGCACAGCGGACACACCAGGAACCGCGGTGTTGGCCGTCGAATGGCGCTAGCTGCGCAGCATTTGTGCACCGCCGCCGTCAGTGTCAGCCAGTTTGCCGTGGCATACGGAGCTCCATCGCAGTCTTTAACACTGGTAGCACGCCGCGACAGCGTGGACGTGAACCGTATGTGCAGTTGACGGACTTTGAGCGAGGGCGTATAGTGGGCATGCGGGAGGCCGGGTGGACGTACCGCCGAATTGCTCAACACGTGGGGCGTGAGGTCTCCACAGTACATCGACGTTGTCGCCAGTGATCGGCGGAAGGTGCACGTGCCCGTCGACCTGGGACCGGACCGCAGCGACGCACGGATGCACGCCAAGACCGTAGGATCCTACGCAGTGCCGTAGGGGACCGCACCGCCACTTCCCAGCAAATTAGGGACACTGTTGCTCCTGGGGTATCGGCGAGGACCATTCGCAACCGTCTCCATGAAGCTGGGCTACGGTCCCGCACACCGTTAGGCCGTCTTCCGCTCACGCCCCAACATCGTGCAGCCCGCCTCCAGTGGTGTCGCGACAGGCGTGAATGGAGGGACGAATGGAGACGTGTCGTCTTCAGCGATGAGAGTCGCTTCTGCCTTGGTGCCAATGATGGTCGTATGCGTGTTTGGCGCCGTGCAGGTGAGCGCCACAATCAGGACTGCATACGACCGAGGCACACAGGGCCAACACCCGGCATCATGGTGTGGGGAGCGATCTCCTACACTGGCCGTACACCACTGGTGATCGTCGAGGGCACACTGAATAGTGCACGGTACATCCAAACCGTCATCGAACCCATCGTTCTACCATCCCTAGACCGGCAAGGGAACTTGCTGTTCCAACAGGACAATGCACGTCCGCATGTATCCCGTGCCACCCAACGTGCTCTAGAAGGTGTAAGTCACTACCCTGGCCAGCAAGATCTCCGGATCTGTCCCCCATTGAGCATGTTTGGGACTGGATGAAGCGTCGTCTCACGCGGTCTGCACGTCCAGCACGAACGCTGGTCCAACTGAGGCGCCAGGTGGAAATGGCATGGCAAGCCGTTCCACAGGACTACATCCAGCATCTCTACGATCGTCTCCATGGGAGAATAGCAGCCTGCATTGCTGCGAAAGGTGGATATACACTGTACTAGTGCCGACATTGTGCATGCTCTGTTGCCTGTGTCTATGTGCCTGTGGTTCTGTCAGTGTGATCATGTGATGTATCTGACCCCAGGAATGTGTCAATAAAGTTTCCCCTTCCTGGGACAATGAATTCACGTTCTTATTTCAATTTCCAGGAGTGTATGATGTGTTCGCAGATATCCTATCATACTATCCCAACTTCCTGACAGTGGTTTCCATACATTACTTACCTCACCGATTCTCGATTCTGCGGAGAACCTCCTCATTCCGTATCAGTCCACCTAATTTTCAACCTTCTTCTGTAGCACCACATCTCAAATTCTTCGATTTCTTGGTTTCCGGTTTTCCCACAATCCCAAGTCTCAATGCCACACAACGCTGTTCTCCAAACGTACATTTTCAGAATTTCTTCCTCAAATTAGGACCTATTTTTGATACTAGTAGACTTCTCTTGGCCAAGAATGCCGTCTTTTTCAGTGTTAGTCTGCTTTTTATGTCCTCCTTGCCCCGTCCGTTATGTGTTATTTTGCTGCCTAGGTAGCAGAATTCCTTAGTTTTATCTTCTTCATTTTCGCCAGTCCTGATGTTAAAATTCTCGCTGTTCTCATTTCTGCTACTTCTCATTATTTTCCTCTTTCTTCGATTCACTCTCAATGCGTATTCCTATCATTCCAATCAACATATCATTATTTTCCTCTTTCTTCGATTTACTCTCAATGTGTATTCCGATCATTCCATTCAATGCATCCTATAATTCTTCTTCACTTACACTGAGGATACCAAAGCCATCAGCACATCTTATCATTGACATCTTTGAATTTTAATTCCACGCCTGAATTATTCTTTTATTTCCGTCATTGCTTCTTCGATGTATAGTTTGAACAGTAGGAGCGAAAGCCTACCTCCCTGTTTTACACCATTTTTAATCCGAGCACATCGTTGTTGGTCTTCCAGTCGTACTGTTCCTTCTTGATTATTGTACATATCATATATTACCCCCTTTTCGCTATAGCTTACCCATGTTCTTCTCAGGATTTAGAACATACTGCACCGTTTCACAGTGTCGAAAATTTTTCCAGGTCGGCAAATTCAATGAACGTGTCTTGATTTTTCTTCACTCTTGCTTTCATTGTCAACCGCAACGTCACAGTTGCCTTCCCGGTGTCTATGCCTTTCCTAATCTGAAACTGATCGTTATCTAATCTGTTGTATGACAGTCAGTTTAGCTTTAGGAAAGGTTTCATTCTTCACTATATCATTCTTGTCAGAAAATTGGATGCATGAGCTGTTAAGGTAATTGTGAGCTAATTCTAGCCCTTGTTCGTTCTTGCTATCTTCTGAATTGTGTGGATCGTGGTTTTCCGAATATCTGCTGTTATATCGCCATTCTAAACACCAATGCGAATGGTCGTTTTGTTGCCACTTCCTCCAATGATTTTAGAAATCCCGGTGGGATGTTATCTATCCCTTCTGCCTTATATGATCTCAAGTCGTCCAAAGTTCTTTAGAATTTTGATTTTAACACTGGATCATTTATCTCCTCCCTGTCGTGTACCGTTTTTTCTTCCATCACGTTATCAGACCAGCCCTCATAGAGGCCTTCAGTTTACTGTTTCCACCTGTCCACTCTCTCCTCCGGCATTCCCGTTGTACTCTTAATGTTACCGCCCTTGCCTTTCATTTAACCGAAGGCTGTTTTGATTTCTCCATTCCTGAAGTCAGTCCTTCCAACAATAATTTTTTTAGATTTCTTCGCAATTTTCATGGAGCCATTTTGCCCTAACTTCCCTGCAATTCCCGTTTATTTCATTCATAAGTGACTTGTACTACCTTCTTGAGTTTCCCTGATCATTTTTGTACTCCCTTCTTTCATCGATCAAGTGAAGCATTTCTCCTGTTAACCATGCTTTGTTCGCAGTTAATTTTTTGCACTTAACGTTTTTGTTTCCAACTTCTGTGATCGCTCTTTTCAGAGATGTCCATTTCTCTTCAGCTGAACTGCCTGCTGAGCTATTCTTTATCACAGTATCTGTAGTTACAGAGAACTTCAGGTATATCTCTTCATTCTTTAGCACTTCCGTATGCCACTTATTTTTTCCTGACTAGTCTCTTAAAACTTCTGCCTACTCTTTATCATTAGTAAATTGTGTTCTGAATCTATATCTGCTCCGGCGTACATCTTACAATCCAGTTACTGATTTCGGAATCTCTTCCTGCTGATGTTGTAATCTAACTGGAGTCCTCCCATATTTCTCTGCCTTATCCAATCATACCTCCTCCTCTTGTGATTCTTGAACAGAGTATTGATTAATAAAAGCTTATATTTACTGCAAAACTCAGTCTTTCTTCTTTCTCATTCCTACAGCCAAGCCCCTATTGTCCCGCAACCCTTTCTTTTACTCCTTCCCCAACAACTGCATTCCAATTCTCCATGACTATTAGATTTTCGTCACCCTATACGTACTGAAATAACGGTTCAAGATGGTCATATATCTTCTCTATCTCCTCACCTTCTGTTAGCGACGTCGTCACGTATGCCTAAACTATTGTTGCTGCTGCTGGTTTGCTGTCGATTCTGATAACATTCACATCTCTGAACTGTTCACAGTTTCTTACTCTCTGCCTTACCTTCTTATTCATAACAAATCCTATGACAAATTCTACTGCCGTTACACCATTTTATGTGACTGTTGATATTACTCTGTATTCGTCTGACCAGAAATCTTTGTCTTCTTTCCATTTCACTTCATTGACACTATTTCCAGATTAAGCATGCAGTTCCTTTTACATACTTTTTAGCTTCCCTGCCATGTTCAAACTTCTGATATTCGACGCCCCATTTCATAGAATGTTACCTTTTGTTGGTTGTTGTTGCTGTGGTCTTCAGTCCTGAGACTGGTTTGATGCAGGTATTCAACATTATTCTCATGGCCACATCTACCTTAGCACTCCCCTCCCGTAGATTCGAATGCGGGTCTATGCTGGAATCTTTTGGCAATGGAGAGATCACCATGACTTTTTTTTTTTAATTACAGACCACATGTTCTGTGGATTCGAATTGTGTCTTTAATGCAGTGGTTGCCATTTCATTTTGTATTCTCATGCCGTTAGTCATTGCTGAATCCTCCACTTTTTAATGACTGTTTCCCAACCCAAGGGCAAGACAGTGTTCTGAATGTATATCCGCTCCTCCACCCTGCATATGCAGAAATTCCTCGTCCGCCATTGCTGATGGTTTTTACTCAAAATGTAAGCAGTAGTGAAGTTCCAACCCGAGACGCAGGACATTGTGATTACTAATCGAAAACTCTACACCCTATATTTTAATCATTACTGCTGTCGGAATTTGGTCTGGGCCAGCGTCACATGTCACCACCTGTCCAGTTGATTGTTGCATATTTCACTGAGGTTTTTTATTACAAAGAGCAAGCAGCCCTCTGACCGAACATACTGAGCTACAGTGCCGACACTCTGGACCGCGGCAACATACTGCCACTTCTCAAACCATGGATAGCAAAGACCGTGCCGTAGAAATGATTTATTTCACATTATAGAAAATGATGAAGTGCTCATATCTGTTAAGGTATGCATTTAGAGCCCGTTCTTTACTAAACATTTTTTCTTGTTTTGCCGATGAAATTCTAGTTCATCCTTTGTATCCTATGAGACAAGACTTTCGAATCACCCTTTATATAAAAATCTGAAATATTAAAGTAATTTTACTTCTAATGAGCCAGGTTCACAACTGAAAGCTTGAAATAAATGGGCATGTAAGCGCCAGTCTCAACATTTTGCAGGAAATGCGTTTTTTATTTGGTTAGTAATTATTTTTAATTTTCTAATTGAAAATAGTTTATATATTTAATTAAAGACATATTACACTTTGCTCAATCATTAAAAAACAGAAATTAATCAAGAACAGTAAAAAAATGCAGAACATACGTCAGTCCTATGTCAACAATATGTGAGCTAAAATAGGACGTAAGTGCCTGAGGCACTTTCTCGTGATGAAAACGGAAACAAACTGGTACTGTAATACAAAAACTTACATATTTTTAAGTAATATTCAAGTTTATTAATACAATACTACTGACATTCATTATTACGATCATATTGGAATAATGAAAACATTCTCAAGTTGGCTTTGAATTTTAAGATGTGATTCTTTCATAAAACAGTTTACCTTCAGGTTTTATCAAAAATTCAATCACAGTTCTGAAATTGGTCTTCTTATCTCCTGCAATATGTGATTTGCGCAACAACATAGGCAATGCCACCTCTGGTACTTTCTTTTGGCCACATCTTTCTTGAAAGCTTTAATTTCAGTCCATTGTTCGAGTTCATTGAAGGTCCTTTAAATCAGGATTTTGCCAGGATTATTAGAAGTAACTTTTACCAATGAAAATTTTGTAATACTAACATTCGCTATGTTAATAAAAGTCCCTGCTGCTTTTTTGAAGTCGAAAAAATCAGTTTCGCTTAACATGTCAACTTTAAACGGATTTGTCACTATTCTATCATAGATTTTAAGTCTTCTAGAACATTGCGTTTAGTAAGTCTTTCCCGGTTTTCAATAGCGGCAGAATCACAGCGCAGTTGAGGAAGGAGCGACCCTTGACTAAGAACTTATGGTTTATTTCTGCGTGCATTTCAATGGAAGCTAAATACACCCGCAAAAATATCATCATTTAATTTTTATTCTGCCCACAGCAGTTATTACTCCTCGCTGTGAGTTTGCCTGTAGATTCAATTTCTGTGATGGCTCGAAAGAGAAAGGATGAAACTTCATTCTCCCTCCGTCCCCCCCCCCCCACCTGTTATTCCTTCCTGCCATATGTTCATCATACTTACGTTACTACAGAAATAGGTACAAAGGTTGAAATTTGGAAGTCGCCTTGGGTAGTAAATGTTAGTATGAGGTAAAGTCGGTAAAGATAGTACTATATCTAAATCAAATGCAAATGTCATACTGAGGCTACTAGGAATCTGAGATTCACTAAAATCCTTTATCATTTCTTTTGTTGCTTTTACAGCTTTCAAATGATGAACTTTTAGTTTATTTCTGAAATCTGTTTTAGCTATACCAGCCAATGTTACGATTTGACAAGCTAACAAACACATGTTATATCTGTGTCTGTTCTAGGTTTCTTGAAGGATAGATTACTTTTGAAATGCTCATTAAATACCAAATAATAAAAACGGTACGGCACAGTGCTGTCAGAATATTGTTTCTTAAAAGCCTCATACAACCTGGACATGTTCAAATCCTGTAAAAGATATTTCTTCCCTATATCCTGCCTCCCACAGCGGCTTACGTCTCTTAAGAATGTATGTGCTCACAGAAAAGAGCATTGTCATAATGAGTATATTTTTGATCAATTTTCTTATTATCCCTTGTTTTCAACATACACTGGGATAGCTAGATTTTTCTGAAAGCTGGCACCTTTTACCGGAGATAGCAAAGATAGTGCAGAAAGTATTCATACAAACTTGCACAGTTTCCTCTTCGCCATTTGGAAAAATGTACATCTACATTGTTTGATGCCTACATTGTGCAGGGTCTCCATGTGTACTAAGTGTGTGTCTCACAAGATGCTTAACTTGTGTTTAGGCCTAGAAGATGGTTTTGTTGTTTACAATGGTCTAACTTATAAAACACATCGAAGAGTAAAAGTTTTTGGTCATAGGGTATACGTTTGCACTTGTATTTGCACCTACATACAGTTTGCTGGGATGGGGCGTCCTTTTCCTTCACTACAGTGTTAGTAGCTGTAGCACAGACGTTGTCAGCATTTCTCAACTTATTTTCTTCCAATAGTCTTCCTTCTCCTTTCTTCCTTTGCTTCTTAAAAGCCTTATCTGCCATAATTCACACTGCATAAGACTGATACGCCTTCTAATAACAGGCCTACTCGACTGTCTGGCACATACACCCAGCGCATTCTGTTATCGATTGCTGTAACTACTAGGAACCGTCTTGGCTCTTAAATCGCCTTTTACATCGTTTCCATTGCCACATAGATCCCGTTTTGATAAAACAACACTTTTCAAAAAAGTGGCACTTATATTCCTATTTACTTCAAGCCTTCAGTTATGGAACATGAAATGCAACCGTTTCCTTCTAGAAACATTTATGAAACTGTTGTATGTCATTTAAAAAGATTGCCAGCCCAGTGACTTACGGAGTAAAGAAGATACGTCTACCAATGCGTTTCTATTTTCATTGTTTCTCTACATTTGGCTTCACATCAACTTGCCTGCTAATGTAAAAATAATGGTGTGAGTGAGAGCAGAGTGGGCTGGGTGAATTGCGTAAGTCACTCTTGATGTGGTTAGACAGATAACGCGGAGATCATTTAATCATTTTATATATACATTTATAAGAAACGAACGTTTGTTTTTGTGCTAGATTATTTCTACAGTGTTTACCACATTCTATAGGGTGTCCCGAAAAAAAAATGGTTGCTTAATACCAAAACAAGATAAAAAATTTCTAGTAAAGAAGAGCTCTAAAGCGCACATCTAAAGGGATACGAGCACTTTTTCATCTTCGATACTGTGAAACAGATCACTTGTGTTGCAAGCTCTTTGCCTTTCACATTTTGGGAGGCCGTATTATGGACCAAAACAAGAAAAAGAGCCTCTTACAAATAGGCTGTAAAAATCATAGCTTATGACCCATGAGCACTTGTTCAACAGACGAGATTTGTTTTTACACTAGCGAAGATCAACAAGTGCTCATAGCCCTCAAGGTATATATTTTGAACCCCCTGTTTACTAGACATTTTTTTCTTGCTTTGGTCAATACTTCCTCCTCCCAACACATGGAAAGCAAAGACTTTCCAGTAGAAGTTATTTGTTTTATAGTATCGAAGCTGAAGAAGTGCTCATACCTCTTACGGTATAGCCGGCCGGTGTGGCCGAGCGTTTCTAGGCGCTTGAGTCCGGAACCGCGCGACCGCTACGGTCGCAGGTTCGAATCCTGCCTCAGACATGGATGTGTGTGATGACTTTAGGTGAGTTAGGTTTAAGTAGTTCTAAGTCTAGGGGACTGATGACCTCAGATGTTAAGTCCCATAGTGTTTAGAGCCATTTGAACCACTTTTTTACTAATGTCTGAAATATTCGGATGATTTGTCAAATCCTTTACTGTCAGTACTCACTTACTATTCATTGATGTAAAAACCATGCCAGACGAAAAGGCAATTCAAAAGTGATGTGTACTACCTCACTGCCTATGTCCCTACAGGGTGACAATAATTGAACTACATTAAATAAAATTGTCATAACTTCTGAACGGTTTGCGTTTGGACTTTCAAACTGCACTGTTGGCCGCGGGGAACGATAGGAATTGGTATGCGCATGCATGGTTTGGTTTAAGGACGAAGACCACTGTCATTTGGAAGGTTTCGTCAATAAGCAGAATTGGTACATTGGGGACTGAGAATCCGCATCTCTTCACCCTCAATGGATGACTGTTTGGTGTGCAATGTCCAATCAAGGAATAATCGGTGCGGTATTCCTTGACGGTACAGTGACTACCGAACGGTACGTGAAGGTTTTGGAAGATGATTTTATCCCCATTATCTAACATGATCCTGATTTCGACAACACGTGTTTCATCCAAGACTGAGCTCCACCCCATCGAAGCAGAAGAGTGTTTGATGTCCTGGAGGAACACTTTGGGAAACGCAGTCTTGTTCTGGGGTACCCAGAGGCCACTGGCATGGGCCTCGACTCCGGATCTGAACATATGCGACTCCTTTTTAAGGGGCTATATTGGAGGCGTGGTGTACAGCAATAATCCCAAAACCACTTCTGTGCTGAAAACAGCCATTCGGGAGGTCTTCGACGTTCCGACACTTCAGAGGGTCATATAGAATTTCCCTATTAGTCTGCTCCACATCATCGCCAATGATGGCAGGCATATCGAACATGCCATAGCACATCTAACGTGTCATAATCTAAATGCGAATATCTGTTGTGACGTTTACATGTTGAATTAAGTATGTGCACGCTGTAGTTTGTAACTAATTTACGTTTTTTTCCAAATAGCTCAATACTTATTGTTACCCTGTGTTTTCTTGATTACCTTTTGAGGTAACGTTGCACCGTACGCAATGTGTGTGTGTGTGTGTGTGTGTGTGTGTGTGTGTCCAAACTCAACCTTCGACATGAATAGTGCAGTTGGGACTGTGCATAAGTAAGTAGTTTTAATGTTTTAACTTACATTTACTGCACTAAAGACGGCCAGACATTGACAGAAATCTGGGTATGACATAAACATGATTTGCGAATGACTGCTGCAGTCTTTACTACTTGAAATAGATATAAGCACTGGGCACATCTGCTTCCTCAAGAAGTCAAACCTGATAATATTATTTATCGCAAAATGGATTGGGGTTGTTTTGACGGAGGAGACCAGACCACGAGTTCATCGGTCTCATAGGATTAGGGAAGGATAGGAAAGGAAGTCGGTCGTGCCCTTTGAAAGGAACCATACCGGCATTTGCCTGGAGCGATTTATGGAAATCACGGAAAACCTAAATCAAGATAGCCGGACGCGGGATTCAACCGTCATCCTCCCGAATAGGAGTCCAGTGTGCTGACCACTGCGCCACCTCGCTCGGTCCAAAATAGATTCTTCGTGGTGCAGTAGATCTCTTTTTACTCTCTTTTACTCAATAACTGTTTCACTCGCAGCTGCTCCTCTCTCCCTGTCTCATAGATTTGTACATTCATAATTACAAAATGGTTCAAATGGCTCTGAGCACTATGGGACTCAACATCTTAGGTCATAAGTCCCCTAGAACTTAGAACTACTTAAACCTAACTAACCTAAGGACATCACACACACCCATGCCCGAGGCAGGATTCGAACCTGCGACCGTAGCAGTCCCGCGGTTCCGGACTGCAGCGCCAGAACCGCTAGACCACCGCGGCCGGCTTCATAATTACAGGATGTATGTATAGCCAACACGGCTGCACAAAATTATTGTCAAATTGACCATGGTTTTCCGGCCGGAGTGGCGGTTCTAGGCGCTACAGTCTAGAGCCGCGTGACCGCTACGGTCGCAGGTTCGAATCCTGCCTCGGGCAAAGATTTGTGTGATGTCCTTAGGTTAGTTAGGTTTAAGTAGTTCTAAGTTCTAGGGGACTGATGACCTCAGAAGTTAAGTCCCATAGTGCTCAGAGCCATTTGAACCATTTTTGACCATGGTTTCGACAGGACTAAGGCGGTCTTCATCAGAAAAAAATTACATAGGATTACATGTGAAAAACATCTGAATAAAAATGCTCTAGTCACCCATGGTGTGATTACATGTAATCCTATGTAATTTTTATTCTGATGAAGACCACCCTAATGCTGTCGAAATCATGGTCAATTTGACAATTTTGTGCAACCGAGTTGGCTACACATACATCCTGTAATTAAGTTAACGCACAGTTGCTGGACCTCAGCCAATAAAAATGTTTAAAATTTGTGCATTCAGTTTTTCTCCGCCGCGCCATGTTTTCCAAGTCAGTTATTGAAAATTAAAAATCGCGACAGTCCTAAGATACGCCCACTTTAGTCAAAGTAACCCTGTACCATCGTGTTCGTAATAAAATTATCTACATTTTCTATATGATTCTGTAACGAAATTCGATCTATTTGCAACCGGAAAATTTTCATTATTGCAAGGAAAACGGCACGCAGCATTACTTTGGCGTTTTTTATGTCTTTTACTCTTTTGTGATCTCAATTTTTTTACGAAACTGTATAAGAGTAACTACCAATAAAATTTAATGAAAAATAACTGCGCAGGGACAGGGGGCTGCAACCGTTGCGCTTTTCCTTTATTTATATATTATATTGTATAAAACATTCATTTTATTCGGAAACTCGGTGAGGGAAGGTCGATGTAACTCAGACTCTTAGGCTATGCGTTGCGTGGATCGTGCACAGTTCATTTCACTGGACCCCTTTGTCAAGTGGTTTGGAAACATTTTTTACTATTTCGTGCTCTCAGATTCAAATGAGTTCTTGATTGCAACGTCTATTGTATTTGCCGCTGCACAAAGGATCAGCTTTTCTTTCCCCAGAACAAAGGCGAATAAGGTAACGAACTTCAACTGCTTTCAAACAGTCTGAGATAACACATTAGACTAGCAACGTAAAAAGCATCTGCTTATAAGGATACACCGCTAGAATCGATAAACTTTGTTTTACGTCTCGCCATAGGTTGGCAATGTACGACTGCGCTGCGTGCCCCACGAAAAAAAAAAAAAGTTGCTGAGCTCCTAGCAGTTACATAAGTCACGGCTCCTGTTGGCGCAAAGCTGTGTGAACACAGCTGTCGTTGGACATTGCGAGAACAGCTGTGTGGCTGTTAACCGTTCAAGGCTAAGTATTGTCCCTCCATACATATATGAGCCGATCTGTTTTCAGACGTACACTACCTATTCACTTGCAAGGACGTGGTACGAACTTCTGAATATGAAGGATGAGTAAATGCTTTCAGTTGCGTTTGCAATAGAGAAATCAACTTGAACGCTTAGCTGAAAGCTATTATTATCCTAGAAGAACTATTTGTAAACGATATTTGGCTTGTGAGAAATGAAAGCGCTATTTCGGAGATCCGCTTTTGAGTACTCCGCAGTCGTAGGTGAAATGAGTTCCACAGTTTACTGCATGGTATGAAGTCTGGATACGAATCTCCGCATTCCCTTACTGTTATTTCATTAACGAGGTTGATTCAATTACCGTTAATATTGTCTTTGTTGACACTCGCCTTGCTTTATGTCAGTACAACGTAATAGAGTAGTTTTCTGTCTTAGTCCAAATCTATACTTTGCACCCTTTTATGTAGACAGTAAAGTCCAAGTCTGACACCACATTTCCTTTCAGAAGTGGATGGGAAGATTAAACTTGAATGCCTGGCTGATCTTAGTTCCAAGATGGCCGCCGAGTGAGTGACGCCAGAAACCATTTCCAGAAAGTTAAGTGATTTAGACAGGAATACAATTTAGTTTAACGCTGACAACAAATTAAATACATGCATTAGTGTATCATTTAGTCTTGCCGTTAAAGGTTTGACTTTTCTTTGCGTATTTTTTCAGAAAACACGAAAAGATCGTAACTTCGCGAAGTCGCGCTTAGGCTTAAATTTTGTAAACGTGTTTGTTTCTTGTTTCACGGTAATTTAACTAATTTCTCGGTAACAAATAAGTAAACTACCGTAAATAGCGTATAACTTCATTGTTTTAATACAGATTTCAGAAAAACAGCGTAATTCTATATCAGAAACTTGCTTATATACATTTGTTTATAGGCCTAATTCTCGTAACGTTTTTGGAGAATCAAAGTTAAAGTATCTCGTTTAATTGTCCTTTTTTTCATTCCATCGAGTGAAATATAAAATAAATAGCGTATGCCTTCATTGTTTTAATACAGATCTCAGAAAAACAGCGGAATTTTAAATCAGAAACTTGCCTATATACATTTGTGAATAGGCTTAATTCTTGTAACGTCTTTTTTGATTTTCGGTAATTTAATTGATTTATCCTAGCTAAAGTATTATTTTTGCCATGAGTGAGAAGTGCCTGACTTGCCGTAGAATTGTTAGTTCCGGGATTTGGTGTGATGGATGCAGTAGTTTTTTTCACTGGGGGGACTGCAGTGGCGTGGGTGTCGGGAAAGTGGATCAGGCTCATCAGTGGTTATGTAGGATTTGCAGCAGAGATAGGAAGATAGTGGAACAGGAGGGGAAAATTGCTGCCCTTCAGGCTGAGCTAGATCAGGCTAGGGAAGATCTGGACAGGTTAAGGAGGGAGAAGGGCAAAGAGAGGTGGGAAGTGGCAACAGGTAGCAGAAGGAACAGGCCTAGAACTAAGTCTGACAGTTTTGTGGTGAATGTCAAAAATAAGTTTGACCTGTTGCTTCAGTTAGAAACTGATGAGCCTCAAGCAGAGGTAGGTGTAGACAGGACACAACAAACTTTCAATAGAAAATTGAAAAAGAATGTAGGAAAGCCATCGAAAAGGAAGAAA
This sequence comes from Schistocerca cancellata, assembly GCF_023864275.1. Taxonomy (NCBI): domain Eukaryota; kingdom Metazoa; phylum Arthropoda; class Insecta; order Orthoptera; family Acrididae; genus Schistocerca; species Schistocerca cancellata. The sequence goes on along the minus strand of NC_064628.1, from coordinate 452,268,901 downwards.
GTTTTGTTGTTAGGTAGTTCTCATGCCAGAGGTGTAGGCCAACTTCTGCAAGAGGAATTAGGACCAGAATACCAGGTCACAAATTTTTTCAAACCAAGTGCTAGTCTGGATCAGGTGACAGAGGATTTAGGTTCACTCTGTAAAGGATTTACCAGGGAAGACACCGTGGTTATTGTGGGAGGGCCAGGGAACAGCATCGACAGAGATCCTGGGTACAGTATAGAGTGTGACCTGGTAAAGATTGCGTCGGCATCGAGACACACCAATGTTGAATTTGTATCTGTCCTGAGACGCCATGACCAGCCTCATTTGAACTCTTCTGTTGGGAGAGTTAATTTGGAGTTGGAACGGCTGCTTGGGTCGGGTGCGGGGGCTCATATTGGTGTGGTTCCTGTTGATTCTCTCAGTAGGTGGGACTATACCAGGCACGGCCTACATCTCAACAGGAAAGGGAAGGGGAAACTGGCTGGGGTAATAGCAGGAAATTTAAGGGGTGGAGGCACTACCATGAATGGTAAAATACCAGTGGTTACAGGTGTTGGAGCAGCACCTTTTTTAGGATAGGTAAGACAGAAAGATGTCAAGTTCTACGAGAGGTCAGGATTGAAACAAATCTTCAGTTTAGGAAAGAAAAACAGCACAATTCTAGCACATTGGATCACCAGTCACAGCTGTCAATTATAAATTTTCACCAATCACCAGAAATTTTATCTCTACCAAGTTGTATCTCAGTCCTAGGTAATTGCATTGATGAATTAAAGTCACCCAATCCAGTTGACATAATCTGCCTCTCTGAACACCATGTGACCACTGGTATAGCAACTAGGCCTAAGCACAATGAGAAACTCAGACAGGAGAGTACTGCAGATGTTAGAATAAGGAAAGGTTCTCATAAAAGTATAATTAAAAATAATGTAAGTATATTTCATCAAAATATTGGGAGTTTAAAGAATAAAATAGATGAGCTTCTGGTTTGTTTAGAAGATTTAGAAGCTGAGAATGAAATAGATATACTATGCCTGTCTGAGCATCACATTGTTACTGATATGGATAAGGTAAATGTAAGTGGATATAAGCTCTCTGCACATGTAATGAGAGAAAATATGGAGAAAGGGGGAGTTGCCATATATGTCAAAAGTTATCATTGTGCAAAAAGTATAGAAACAAAAAAGTTTTGTGTAGAGAAACATATAGAAGCATGTGCCTGTGAGCTTAAATTAAATAAAGGCACATTTATAATTGTAACTGTATATAGGTCCCCATCAGGAAATTTTCATCTATTTCTGAAAAATTTGGACTCCTTGTTGTGCTATCTGTCAGACAGGGGGAAGCAAATTATTATTTGTGGGGACTTCAATGTAGATTCTATGAAAGAGGGTAATAGGAAAAATGACCTTGAAGTATTACTCGGTTCTTTCAATTTGACACCCGTTATTGATTTTCCTACTCAAGTGGTAAAGGATAGCAACTCACTGATAGATAACTTCTTTATAGACCAAGATAAGTTTAACCAGATAAATGCTCAGCCTGTTGAGAATGGTCTTTCTGATCATGGTGCACAGCTAGTTACAATATATACATAGCTCCATTCAGCAATACTAAACAGTCCTCCAAAGTAGTACGTTCAGTCAACGATTTAACGATTGCAAATTTCAGGGAAAGCCTACAGCAGTTAGACTGGGATGAGGTGTACCGTGAACCTGATGCCAATTTAAAATATAATTTATTTCATGACATTTTTGTAAATGCATTTGAAAACTGCTTCCCCAAGAAAATAGTTAAATATACTCGTAAGAAACCTCGTAACAAACCATGGCTTACTAAGGGTATAAAAATATCTTGTAACCGGAAAAGGGAAATGTATCTGACAGCAAGAAAGAGTAGTGACCCAGAAACTATCAAACATTATAAAAACTACTGTGTTATATTAAGAAAAGTTATTAAAAAATCCAGAAGTATGTGTATCATGTCTGAAATCAGCAACTCTGAAAATAAAATTAAAACAATTTGGAATATTATTAAAAGAGAAACAGGTCAACCAAGAGCACAGGAAGACAGTATTACCATCAAATTGAATGAAAACTTTATGAACAAAAAGTCAGAAGTTGAAAATATTTTTAATAATCATTTTCTAAATGTTGTGGATATAGTAGGATCCAGGTGTTCATTAGAAGATGCTAGGCTGTTAATGGAAAAGGCCATTCCTATGCAATTTGATACAATTGAAATCTCACCCACTTCTCCCTCTGAAATTAGGAAAATAATAAACTTGCTTAAAAGCAAAAACTCACATGGAATTGATGGCATTTCCAGCAAAATACTAAAAGCTTGTTCTCAACAGATAAGTAAGATTCTCAGCCACCTGTGTAATAGCTCTCTGGAACAGGGCATTTTCCCAGATAGACTGAAATATGCTATTGTTATACCTTTGCATAAAAAGGGGGATAGATCTGATGTCAACAATTACCCTCCAATCTCCCTTCTAACAGCTTTATCCAAAATTTTTGAGAAAGTAATGTATTCAAGAGTAGCTTCACATATCTGTAACAATGAAGTACTAACAAAATGTCAGTTTGGTTTCCAGAAAGGTTTTTCAACAGAAAATGCCATATATGCTTTCACCAATCAAATTTTGAATGATCTGAATAACCGAACACCACCCATTGGGATTTTTTGTGATCTCTCAAAGGCTTTTGATTGTGTAAATCATGAAATTCTGCTAGACAAGCTCAAGTATTGTGGCATGAGTGGGACAGTGCACAAATGGTTTAATTCGTACCTAACTGGAAGAGTGCAGAAAGTTGAAATAAGTAGTTCTCATAATATGCAAAGATCAGCACATTCCTCAAACTGGGGAACTATCAAGAATGGGGTTCCACAAGGGTCAGTCTTGGGTCCTTTGTTGTTCTTAATATATATTTATGACTTGCCATTCTATATTCATGAAGAGGCAAAGTTAGTTCTCTTTGCTGATGATACAAGTATAGTAATCACACCTGACAAACAAGAATTAACTGATGAAATTGTCAATACTGTCTTTCAGAAAATTACTAAGTGGTTCCTTGTAAACGGACTCTCACTGAATTTTGATAAGACACAGTACATACAGTTCCTTACAGTGAATGGTATGATGCCATTAAGAAATATAGACCTTAATCAGAAGCATATAGCTAAGGTAGAATATTCCAAATTTTTAGGTGTGTCCATTGATGAGAGATTAAATTGGAAGAAACACATTGATGATCTGCTAAAACGTTTGAGTTCAGCTACTTATGCAATAAGGGTCATTGCAAATTTTGGTGATAAACATCTTAGTAAATTAGCTTACTACGCCTATTTTCACTCGTTGCTTTCATATGGCATCATATTTTGGGGTAATTCATCACTGAGGAATAAAGTATTTATTGCACAAAAGCGTGTAATCAGGATAATAGCTGGAGTCCACCCAAGATCATCCTGCAGACATTGATTTAAGGATCTAGGGATATTCACAGTAGCTTCTCAGTATATATACTCTCTTATGAAATTTGTTATTAACAACCAAACCCAATTCGAAAGTAATAGCAGTGTGCATAACTACAATACTAGGAGAAAGGATGATCTTCACTATTCAAGATTAAATCTAACTTTGGCACAGAAAGGGGTGAATTATACTGGCACTAAAGTCTTTGGTCACTTACCAAATAGTATCAAAAGTCTGACAGATAACCAACAAGTATTTAAGAAGAAATTAAAAGAATTTCTGAATGACAACTCCTTCTACTCCATAGAGGAATTTTTAGATATAAATTTAAAAAAAATATTAAAAAAAATAAAAAATAAAAATAAAAAACACAAAAAATGAAAGAGTTGTTATATTAACTTAAGTATGTTGTTAAATTAACTTAATTATGTCATGTATTGGAAAAGTTGACTCGTTCCACATCATTACGAAATATCGTATTCATGATCCATGGAACTAGTATTAATCTAATCTAATCTAATCTAATCTTTGGCAAACAGTGTTGCGAGGTCATCGATCCCATCGAATTAGAGGAGGATGGGGAAGGAAATCGGCCGTACCCTTTCAAAGAAGCCACTCCGGCATTTGCGTGAAGTGATTCAGCGAAATCATGGAAAACCTAAACCAGTATGGCCGGACGCTGGTTTGAACCGTCGTCCTCCCGAATGCGAGTCCAGTGTGCTAACAATGTGCCACCTCGCTCGGTATTAAATGCCTGACTCATAGAGAGGTCACTATACAAAAAGTACTTATTCAAGCACATCACGTGGGAAAAGATATGTTCGTGGTATGTTTAAGCGGCATCTGTGTTTTACGCCTCAAGAAATTTAGAAGACAACGATCGGTGAAGGATGATGACCACAAAGGAATATCGACGCAGTGATGTCTTCAAATCTAGAGAACTAGCGATTGTATCGTCTCACTCTGTTATGCTGTATATTTTTCTCGTTCGGGAAAGCGCTGTTTACAGCGTCAGAAACGTTGACTGTTCTGCTTTCCCACTGTTGACACAACCGATTTTTCATAATGATATTTGTTTATTTTCTTCGTCTATTTCCGTGTTGCATTGTTCTTCAATGGTTATCTCAGTCGCAACCTAACGTTTCTCGCTCCTTTAAAAATCGTTAACCTTCCAGTGTCCTTTCTATATCGTACTTCTAATAGTTTCATCTTCTCCCCCCCCCCCCCTCCCCGCAGGGGGCTCCCGTCTTGGTCTTGGGAGTATGTGGGTGGCAACCACACGGGCTCTTAGCCAACTCTTGGTTTCTTCGACCCCAGCGGTATTAGGTTTCCGAGGCCCAAGGGTGTCTTTCACTTTCCTCTCTAGTATCTATTATCTACCCTTCGACCCAACGGTGAAGCGAGTGGAAGAAGAATCTTATATCCCAGGTTCTCACGATCGTGGAGGCGGAAGAGGTCATGCCAGACGAACTGGCTGTAAAGGCGCCGCTCAGCCATCATTGAGCTCGCGGCAGTTCGTTGCAGTTCTAGTACCTGAAGTCACATGTCACATACATATGTGCCGTGATGAATTGTTCCAGAATCATAGTGTGTGGGTCACTTCCTCGAAAGCTGTAATCCACCTTAAACAAATTCACGCAAATGGCAATTTCTCCTGTCATTTTCTCTAAAGACCAATGGCGATGGGATAAGGACGATGGTAGCAGGCTCCGAGTGAGGCTGGAAGCTACTAGTCTGGACCTGCACATTGGCGGCAGGTGTGTGATGGTCGCCTTTCTGAGAACCCGTGTGACTACTCGGGAATCCGGTCCTGCATCTGCGACTGGGCAGGCCTATTTAGGATGACCGCTGCCCACCCTGAATGGGGAAGGCCCTAGAAAATGTGGGCTAAACATCGGAAGTCACACTTTAACCGGGCTGGGAATCCGCACCCAGTAGGTCACTCCTTATACTGCGGACGTAAACAAAAGAAGAATGAAATGATTATGACAATAGGGACATGGAATGTCAGGACCCTCCTGGACGTGAACAATTACAGACCAGAGAGAAGAACTGCTCTTATCACCCAAGAACTAGCCCGGCTAGATATAGACATAGCTGCCTTGAGTGAGACAAGACTCTCAGGTGAGGGACACATTAGTGAGGTACGTTCAGGATACACCATCTTCTGGAAGGGAAAGGATGCAGGAAAATCACGCATCCATGGTGCAGGATTTGCCGTAAAAACGAAAATAGTGAAAGATCTTCGAGTTACACCTGTCTCAATTAATGAAAGACCTATGACTCTTAGAGTACCCATTGGTTCAGACTGACTCATCACCTTCGTCTCTGCATATGCTCCTACTTTAGACGGTGATGAAGACACAAAGAATCAGTTCTACCACCAACTGAACAGTACTCTCTCTAATATACCAATTCAAGATAAATTAATTTTACTTGGTGATTTCAATGCCAGAGTGGGAAGGGACAACCGCTTTTGGAGAGACGTCATGGGTAAACAAGGGGTGGGAAACTGCAATGCAAATGGGTTGTTACTTCTTGGTCTATGTGCTGAGCACGAGCTTTTCATCTCCAATACCCAATTCCGTTTGCGTAACCGCTATAAGACCACATGGATGCACCCACGCTCCAAACATTGGCATCTTATAGACTACGTTATTACGCGACATCGTGACAAGAAAGACATTCTCATCACAAAAGCAGCACTAAACGTCGATGAGTGCTGGACTGACCATAGACTTTTAGTCAGCTGTTTGAGAGTACCAAAGTATCGCAAGCTACGATCCCACTTTTCAAACCCACCACGCAGCAAATTCAACATAAGCAACCTGAAGAACAAAAACGTTCGCTCACACTTCCAAGACATACTGTCTGAACAACTTAACAAAGCTCCAGCAGCCACAGATGATGTCGAACAAGAATGGACCACATTAAAGAACATCATCAAAGAAACTGCTGAGAATGTTGTTGATTTTAGTGCACGGAAAAGAAGTGACTGGTTTGATGACAACCATGGAGAAATCCAAGCCATCATCAATGCAAAGTGGGATGCTTACCTATCCCTTGCTCAAGATCCGTCCTGTGCAGAAAAGAAGCCACACTTTCAAGAACTCAAGCAGAAATGTCAAAGTGAAATACGAATAATCAAGAACAAATGGTGGCAACAGTAAGCCACAGAACTCCAAAATCTTTCCGATGCAAGGAACCTGCGTGGCTTCTACGCTGGTATTAAAGAGCTGTATGGACCTATCCGCTCCTCATCAGGAACACTGAAAGCTGATGACAACTCCACCTTTCTTACTGAAAGTCAGGACATCTTAAATCGTTGGAAAGAGCACTTCAGCTCACTGTTAAATCGCCCTTCTACTGCCGCTGGAGACTTTCTCAAAAATGTCCCACAGCACCCTCCAAAACCCTGGATGGCTGATCCTCCAACTTTTCAATAATTTTGCAAGGCACTCAAGAGTGTGAAACCTGGGAAGGCTCCTGAACCTGACAGCATCCCGATAGAGCTTATTGAAGGTGGCGGCTTGCCTATAAAAACTGGTCTCTTCTCACTCATTCTATTAATGTGGGAAACCCGCAAGTTACCAGCTGACTTGAAGAACTCCACAATTGTCACCATCTTCAAGAAGGGCGACAGAAGCGTCTGTGGTAACTGCCAGGGAATATTTCTACTCTCTGTCACTGGCAAAATTTTTGCGAGAATCCTTTTAAATCGCCTCCAGACACTTTCAGAGACTATACTACCTGAGCCTCAATACGGGTTTCGACCTTCAAGAGGGACAATTGACATGATTTTCTGTGCACGACAACTACAGGAGAAGTGCAGAGAACAGCAAAAGCCTTTACTACTTGTTTTCTACGATCTAGAAAAGGCCTTTGATACAGTTCCCAGAGAAGCCATGTGGATGGTCTTAAAACGCTACGGCTGTCCTGAACATTTTGTTGACCTGATTGAAGCTCTCCACGATGATATGACTGGACAGGTCCTCTCCCAGAATGAAACGACTGGTGAATTCCCAATAACAAGTGGGCTTAAACAAGGATGCGTTCTTGCACCAACATTATTTGCATTGTATCTGGCAGCTATGCTTTACGAGACAACCGTAAACAATGCAGGAATAGAACTAAAGTACAGGTTTGATGGAGGATTATTCAACCAGTCCAGACTCCATTCAAAAAGGTTCACCAGTACCACTCATGTGACAGAGCTGCAGTATGCTGATGACAATGCTTCTCCAGCTCATTCACCTGCAAAGTTGCAGCTGTCAGTTGATGCCTTCAGCAGGGCGTACGAACGATTTGGTCTCTCTATCAATATTCCAAAGACAAAAGTGATGGCGCAGCCAACTCCTGGCTCCTCCGTTCCTGACTTCAGCATATCCATTTATGATACACCCTTGGAACAAGTGGACCATTTCCTCTACCTGGGAAGCATACTGTCATCTAACTGCTCATCTGGAAAAGATGTGGAGAATAGATTACGTGCTGCCCATGTAGCATTTGGACGTCTTACAAAGCGTGTCTTCCTGAATAAAGACCTAACACTGTACACTAAACTGATGGTGTACAAAGATGTAGTCATTTCCACCCTGCTATATGGTTGCGAAACCTGGACGTTATATCGCTGTGATCTGAAGAAACTAGAACGCTTCAACCAACAGAAGCTAAGATATATCATGAACCTGAAATGGGATGACTTCATATCCAACATGGCTGTCCTTGAGAAGGCAAAAATGTATAGTACGGAAGCTCTTATCATTGAGCATCAACTCAGATGGGTCGGACATGTCCAGAGGATGAAAAATGACAGACTTCCACGCCAAATGCTGTACAGCGAAGTGAGCACAGGTAAATGGCCACGAGGTGCCCCTCTCAAACGTTATAAGGATCAGTACAAGAAAAATCTGAAAAACTTGAACATCGATCCGAATAACTGGTCCACAATAGCAGAAGACCGAAGTCGCTGGCGCTCAGTTAGCTCAAATGCTCTTCAAAACTTTGAGCTGGAACGTCGAAGAATGGAGAATGACAAACGCCGGAGACGTAAACTCGTCCAAGCTCAGCCACGTCCTCCACCTTCCATCAGCTGTAATGTCATTGGCCGCCTGTTCCACGCTAGGATTGGATTGTTAAGCCATCAACGACAGTTCCACGCCTGAACCGTGACTAAGGAAATCTCAGGAGAGAAATGAAAACTCGGAGACGAGTATCAGCCGACAACGATGTCATTACCACCAGAATAAATATACAATTATCTTCATTATACACAGTGAAACGTCCCCTTAGAAAAATTGTACAAGACTGTGCTTAAACTGACACACAACATTTTTTAGCGCAACGCAATCTGACTTTCAAAAATCCCTACAAAAGAATGGCCCTGACTAACATTAACCTATACGTTTCACAAATCACTTACCTCACAAAAATCTTGGTTACTCGAACTACTGCAATACAGCGAGCGCCACTACTGCCAGCTAAATAAAAGATTCAAACTACGGAAGGCACTAACTACTGATAGGCATAGTTAGCAAATGAAAGATTGTAATAGAGAACAAACAATGTATTTACCTTAATAATCATAATATATATAGCAGTTCATGCCATCCAGTCTTACAAATTTCAAATCTCCGCCATTTCTCTCCGCACATCCACCACTGCTGGCGGCTCACCTCCAACTGCTCAACGCTACGTGCTGTTCACATCCATATGCCCAACACTACAATGGCAGACAACAATGCAAACTAGCCACAGACTGCACACACCACAGCCAGTGATTTTTCATACAGAGCGCTACGTGGCGTTACCAATAAAAAAACCTAAACAGCCTACTTACACAGCCCCCATGCTGCCCACAAAAAAATTTACAAATTGTTTTTGGCACTGGCCAATACAGATTTGAAAAAAATTTATTAATACAATGTTGGTCAAAAGCTAAAATTTTCTCACAGTCCATAAAGACAGTCCTGATCATTAATCACAGTAAAACTGCCGTTTATTTTCTCAAAGTCTGAGCAGTAAAAGACAATGCACACGGAAGTAGTGGATTTCCATGCAGTCTTGAAGAAGTAGTGTTGTCCTTCCAACCGAAAGACAGTGCTGACTCTCGACATGCAGACAGGTAATGGGCCACAACAGAGCAAACCCACAGCAGAGTCATTCGAAGTTTTGAAGAATATTGGTAGGTAGTTCATCACAGAGCATACCCACTGTAGTCTTGGTAAATATTACGGTATTGGTGGGCCACCAGAGGTACAGCGCCACTGCAGTCCTTGTAGAAATAATGGTATTGGTGGGTCATCAAAGATGCAGACCCACTGTAGTCCTTGTAGAGATGGGCAGCAGCCATCTGTTGTGGCTGTGCAGGTGCACAATCACCATTGAAGAGTCTTGCAGATAATATAGCAAGTCCATAACCACCAATTGTGCACTCACAAAGTTTTTGGAATTGTCCTTAGAACCAGCAATGCTGTTATCCAGTCCCTTGCTGAATTATTAACACACATGCAAACACTAACAGTCCCTACTTATCACATGTAGTCCATATACTATGACCAACAGAAACGTGTGCAGTGAAATGGAACTTACAAGTTAATAATATGATGAACTGGTGTCAATTACAATTTAATAACATAAGAATACAATTACAAAGGTACAAAATACATCATTAAAGAACATAACAATACAGATAACATTTGTAGTACAGGCTTTACAAAAGAATCGAAATAACATATACATCAGTGTTACAGGAATTATGACATAAGTACATACATAAAAGATCAGAATAACTTTCGAAACATCAACTTCACACATGAGCATTAATACAAAACAGAATAAATAATGTCTAAGCATATTTACAAGGTAAATAACATATTATTAATGCCAATTATATTTGAGGATAACAGTATTCCTCATCATAGTGAATGTAGCTTAGTATTAGAAGAAGAAAAAATTCTATGAAACTACACAGAGACAGGAAGAAAACAAATACACAAGGGTACACAAACACATAGTGGGATAACACAAAAGGAAAGGACAGGGTTTGTTTTACTGCAGTATCTTGCAAACAATACTTTCTTTACTTCTTGGAGATCTCCCTTCGCTCTTCATTATTTCAAAAAGTGCTATCTATACCTGCTCTCTGTACTTTTTTCGTAAAACTTCTCAATGCATTTCTTCCAAGTCATCATAGTTTCTTATATAGTCTAACCCCTCTTAAGCTAACTTAAATCTACTGAGCTCAGATGCTAAACTAAGGGACAAGGCAATGCAGCAGTACAAAAAATTAACACAAACATAAATGACAAAAAATTCAAATTGGCAAAGCAATTGCAATATTACAACTAATATAAGGCACTGTGCAGCAAACAAGAAAAATAAATCCGTAGTAAAAGTGGCTTAACAGTGTAATACAAAGTCAAATTCAGTAACACTATGCCTGGCAAACAGCAGCAGCAAATGAAATAACTTATACCTAAACATGACAAAGCTCAAGCTAGTACACCAAAGACAACAATGCAGATAAGGGAAATATCTATTCACATCTTAATGTCTATGTAATTAAAGTGGTGCACCACAAGAAGTTATTCTACCAAAAAAAAATTACCAAGTACTTGAAAAGAAAATTCCGTATACAATTCCTGTGAAGGGAAATGTCTTTTTATGCTCCTTCGTTTTCTTGAATAGATCATAAAATTATTTACTGGATCTGTAGGCATAAAATATTTATATTAGTACATCTATTAAATTTTATTTTAACCAATGCTGCAGTGCAGCTAGAAACTAGATATTAAACAAAATGAGTAAATAAATACATAAAGCAAGTCATATGGCATTTCTCTCAACTAGCAAGACAATAGCCGTGAAATGTTTCTCATCGTTTCATTAGGCATTTTAGTAAATATCATAAATTATGAGCTCCACAGTGTAATCATATGTTTTCAAGTTTGAGCGCGTCGTATTTGCGATGCTTTCGACTAAGAAATGTCAATAGCGAGGATAATGGCCTCTTTTTTCTTTTCTCCACCTGTACCTCTGAAAGGCACACACTAATGGCTTTTTTCCAGGCTTCTGTCGTGCAGCTGGGTGCCCACGACGCATTACGTGAAGGTGGTCACTTAACTTTCTTACCGAAATATTTACGACAGCCGTTTCCGCTACAGTGACAGTCTCATATAAAAATATTTCACAGGTCAAGAATTTGCGGTACAAACCTGTAGAAACAAAATCCTATTAATATAACAGTGTCCAAAAAATTTTTCTTGGCATTGTAATACATTCATGCATTTACATACTTTTCATAACTCTTAAAGTACTATTCTTGGTTTCCAACAACCTTTTTCACAAACCAGAGTCCCTAACCACTACTCATTATTCCTGACCTTATTACACATATACATATTCGTCGACACTTCTTCAATATTTCATCATAACAGATACATAGCATAATCAAATAACTCATATAGCATCAGCTTATTAATCATAAATATACCTCAGCAGTATAATACACATCGTCGTCGTAATAACAACATCATAGCACCTCAGTCAAATCTCAAAAACGTCGTAGCTTTCTGCAATAATTTCAAAACCTAAAGAAAATTTTCTGCTCATTTCAATAGTGTCATCTACCTCAAACGTACTTTAAAAGTCACGATCCCATACCAAATACGTCATTCAAAGCTCTCATAGTATCACAATGGTTCTGAAAAAATATGAAGAGTTCACACAGTACAGACAAAATACAGTTTCATAAGTGTGAAGTTATCCAACTGTGTAATTGTGTAAACATGTGTCACCGATGTAGTAAAAAAATGTTTATCTCTCAGTTAAATGATCAGATAGCTGTGTAACTTTGTGTTACAGAAATATGATACCGATGTGTAAAGTTGTATAAGCAAATACCATATTAGCTAGGGCTCCTTGTGCTTGCCACACACATGGTACACAAAGTAAGCGTGTACCCCCCTGAGGATTAATGTAATTATACCCTCAGGTATTACAGATTACAGCAATGGAATGAAATGTATCACGGAAAACCTTTGTATCATTGTACTTCAAATATCTTTAAAAATAAATGTTTTAAGTACAAAATTAATCACACAAATACGTGTACTGTAGCGCTAAACTGTGTGTCTTGTTGTAAGATAATCTCTGTGGAAGTGTCGTAGTTATCGTCCTCCGAAAGCTAAGTTCAGCAGAAGTCAATGTACTTACCTCATGATACACAAAAGTGAAATGCTTTGCGTATAGATATCTTAGTTATTACGCTTATTGCCGTGATGAAGAAAGTACTGTGCTGTAACGTATTGTTGTCCTATGGAAAAGGCTGTCTCCTTGTAGCTATACCACAAAAGTAAAACATGTTTTACTTTACAGAAGAATTCAGAAAAACTGTGCAGATATAAAACAGATACACCGCAAAAGCAACATTGTAAATTGTCACTCATTAGTAGCGTCGTGATAAAATCGTGTAGCTGTCACATAAACTAACCACTGTGTCATCTGGTATTTCACAGAAAGTATTTTAAATCCAGAATGTATTTTCAAGTAAACCAAAATGTTGCATTAAAATCTCATTAGCAGTACCAGTATATGTGTAAGTATGTAAGTCTTATAGTCGTTACGTAATCGTGCAACTAACAAGCAAGAATGTACAAATAACAACACTGTGTCGTCTGTTCACTATAACAATGTATTCGTAATTTCTGTTTAAAAATGTTCCCTAGGTTCTAGACTGGATAGTTAACTTCATAACATTGTTGCATGTTAACAGTTTCTAAGTCTGACAAAGCATACTAGCAACGTGAAGTGAAAAATTTTATGCAAAGACTAAGTTATAAAGCAGATCATCTTTCAATAAACGGTTTTACATGTGAAATGTGGTGCAATCCTTTACTCTTCCTAGTATGCAGAGGTTCTACTTGAACGGAATTATCATGCGGTATACGTCGGTGAGGAATGCTAAAAATTTTCTCAAGGTTAGCGTCTATGTTATTTTTCTCTGAGCCAGCCGGCGGACGCGGCTGCCTGTGGTGCGAGTCCTTGTCTGTTCCTTTGTTGGCGCGCTTAGTTATTGGGATTAGGAGACCTAACTTCTACAAATTCACCTTGTCGAGAGTGCTCTGCTCTGTTTGAATCCCGCCAGTTCTGATGCAATTCAGGTCTGTCGTTACCATCATATCGTCTGTTGTCATGTCGGTAGATTCCGTAGTTTCTTTCTTGTCGGTCACGTGGTGGAGAATTTCTTCCTGAATCGTAACTGCGCGCTGGACCGTTGGATCTAAAGTTATTCTGTATCCCTTGATAATAATTATTTTGGTTCACATATTGTCTGTTTCTCTGATTGTCTCTGTGATAGTCATTACCGCGGAGAGGTGATCTTTCCCTGTAATTATTACTATTCTGCCAACGGTTGTCATATGGGTGGTGTCTGTTTTGGTCACGATTTACGTTGTAAGAATAGCCTTGTTGTGTATTTTTTCTGTCATCGCGGAATTGTGACAGATGTGACCTGTAATTGTTGTGCTCCTGTTTTCGCGTTCCGCGATTGTCAGTGTCAATTTCCAGTTCTTGTAACAGTCCCTGAAAATCTTCAATGTCGTCTTTGCAACGTCCTGCTAAAATAATATGTCGTAAATGTTCAGGCAGTTTGATTAAGCAAATGCGAATGAGTTCTGAGGGGCTGTATGGGTTTGAAAGATACTGATTCTTATGCAACATGTCTTCAAAATATTTCATAAGACTGGAAAATTCAGATTGTTCGAAACGTTTCATCATTATGATGCTATGTTTTACTCGGTGTTGTGTAGCTTGAGACCAGTACGCTGAGAGGAAGGCATGATGAAATTCTCCTTCACTGTGACAATCGTGAATGACCGATCGCATTCTTACAGCTGGTTCATTCTCCAAGTAGCCACACATAAATTCTAACCTGTGCTCCAATGACCAGTTGGGAGGAAAACAATGAGAGAATTGATGAAGCCATGCTTGTGGATGAATGTCGTTGTCAGAATTCTTAAATGTTTTGAATTTGCGTGTAGTAATGAACAGCTTATAGTCGAAATCATCGTGTCGGCGAGTCGCACATCGCTCATTGTTACTTCGTTTCGGCGGTCCCATCTCAAAATCCAATGCGCCTTGCCAATTTCTTTCATAATTTCCAAAATGTCCTGTGTTATTATTTTGTGGTTGTTCCGTATTTCTATGTCCCTCTTCCCGTACTGGAGCGCGAGTGAAATATGTAATTCTTGTATTACCTGCGTCAACTGATCTTGTACTTCCCGGATTTCTCTTTTGTACTGTGTATTGATTTGATTTTGATTTTGTTTGAATTTTCTAATTTGTTCGTACTCTTCTGTGCAAGTGAAGGCTACGGGTCTTGTGTCATTCAGATCATCATCTAGCTTTGTAGATAAGTTAGTGAACTGGTCCAAAAGTTCGGCTACTTTCTCCGATAGTGAACACATTTCCTCTGTGTGTTTTTCTAAACCAAGTTTCAGAGTGTCCATTTGTGTTGAAATCGAATCTACTGTGTCCTTTAAGTTTTCCTGAGTTTTTGCAAGTTGCGTAACCGAATCGGTAGATGCAACTGAGTCAATTTTAGCCCACAAGGTCTCATGATTTTCATTTACTATGGTTTGCAGTTCTTTTATGGCTGCTTCGTGATTCTGTAATGCATTTTCATGCCGTGAAAAAATAGGTTGAAAATGCTCACAAATTTGTGTTTTTACGTCATTACAGACTTTTTGACATTTCGATTCAATGTTATGTAACTCAGTAGTTAAATCTTCACGTGTTTGTTCAAGTATGGTGTCTAACTTCAGAAGATTTTGATCCATTGTTTCTAACTTTTGAAGATTTTGTTCCATTGCGTCTAACTTTTGAAGCTTTTGCTGTGTTTGTCTCTGATTTTGTTCCATTGTGTCTAACTTTTGGAGCTTTTGCTGTGTTTGTCTCTGATTTTGTTCCATTTGTTGCATTAATTGCAATAATAATGTATTAGTGTCTGGAATCTGTTTCTCTATGCTTTTTGGCAGTGCATTTTCACCGGCAACATTCACATTTTGACAAGCAGAAAATGTGTCTTGACTCATTTGAGAAAACGGTGAGGACCCAAAACCTAAGTCTACAGTATTTGCAATATTGTGTTCTGTCATTTCGGATTCCTGAGGCGAGCTGTTGCCGACCGATCGATCGATAATGCTTCCCTGTTCACTACCTGTTTCACTGTCTACACCATTATTTGCCGCCCGCTCCATTTCCCTATGCACAATTACCAAATTACTACTTCGAATGTCTGTTAATTCACTACACAGTGGTGCTGAAAAGCTACGTTCATCGTCACTATTATTTCTCAGTTTACTTTGGAGCCTAGTGTTACGTTTTTCACACGCCATTATTGTCACAATATTTCACACGATAACACAGAAAAGCACAATTTGAAGAGCAAAAATAAGAGAACACATTAACATAGCACTGAAAATAATATCTAGTTAATTGCAAGCGCAGCTGCGAAATACTTGGTGCAAATCTACATGCATGCCACACCTTTTTTACTGTACAACAATGAAAGACTGCAACTACAAAGGAGATTCTCTCTACAATTACGCGCTAGCAATAAACAATAGCTACACTAATTACACAAACTACAAGAAAAAAATCAGAAGATTCCAGTGAGGTATCCTCGGCTAAGGGTCCCCTTAGAAAAATTGTACAAGACTGTGCTTAAACTGACACACAACATTTTTTAGCGCAACGCAATCTGACTTTCAAAAATCCCTACAAAAGAATGGCCCTGACTAACATTAACCTATACGTTTCACAAATCACTTACCTCACAAAAATCTTGGTTACTCGAACTACTGCAATACAGCGAGCGCCACTACTGCCAGCTAAATAAAAGATTCAAACTACAGAAGGCACTAACTACTGATAGGCATAGTTAGCAAATGAAAGATTTTAATAGAGAACAAACAATGTATTTACCTTAATAATCATAATATATATAGCAGTTCATGCCATCCAGTCATACAAATTTCAAATCTCCGCCATTTCTCTCCGCACATCCACCACTGCTGGCGGCTCACCTCCAACTGCTCAACGCTACGTGCTGTTCACATCCATCTGCCCAACACTACAATGGCAGACAACAATGCAAACTAGCCACAGACTGCACACACCACAGCCAGTGATTTTTCATACAGAGCGCTACGTGGCGTTACCAATAAAAAAACCTAAACAGCCTACTTACAACAGTAAGCATCAAAATCGCCTAAGGAAATGCAACAAGCAGATAACTTTAGTTAGTAAACCCACTGATATTGTGTATGTTAGTAGAACTAACTGCTTTAAATAAACAAATAGCACTATTTGATCGAAAAATGTTATTTTGGTCTGAAGAAGAGGGACCGTTTCGTGAACTCATTTAAATGGAATGTGTTAATGCTTCTTCATCTACATGCGTCTAAGTGATTACTCTGCTACTACCATGGCAGAGGGTTCATTGTAAACTTCGCGTAGTAGACATGAGACCACAGTAACGTTTCTAAGCGGGAAAACTAACGTTGAGACACTTATCAAAGTGAATTTCACAACAATACTAAATTACGAACGAATATAGTTCGAAGAAAAACTGTTGATAAGTGATTAAATAAAAGATCACATTTGATGATAACGTGTTACAGCTGAAAGAACGCAAAGGTAATATGCATCCCAAATTTTTTTTAAATTGCTGTCCTTTGGTCGCTAGACTTCCTTTTTTGTTAACCATGAATATTTTCTACTTTAAGTAATGTAATTACCGTGGTGATTCATAGAGAAAAAGTTTCATGGATGTTAAAGATATGCAAATAATCGCTGGGCCATGTTGCTGAAGCAAGGAGATGTCATGATGTCAAAAATTTGAAGCCGACGTCCGCCGTTGTAGTAGCTCCAAACATTAGCTTCTGGTAGAAGTGTTTTGATAAAAAAAAATGCTATCTTGCATCATTTACAGGTGTACTAGCCATTCTGATGATAAAGTGTAAAGAAACCTCATTTCACTCAAAAGTGGTCTCGATCAAGCGATATTTTCTCTTATGTACATGAATTTTAGTAGCACCGATTACATTTACTGTAGTGGTTTTATTTCTGTAATCTGACATTGGATTTCGCAACAGTGCAACTCGAAGAGCGCTTTGGCTGAACGACGTGAAAAGGAAATAATGTAAACTGTTCTGACAAGAGGACATGGAGGACTGGAAGAGGACATTAACGGAACATGTTTCTTCAATTCCTATCAAGGAAATTGCTCGATTGCGAAAGCAGCCTCTTCACATTACACACTTCGCTTTTTGGATATTCTAAATGTGCAACAAACAAAGTTACATTAACGAGGCCAGATGTGTCGTACTACTGGACCAATATGCCTTTCAAGACTATAAAAACATCTCAAATTGCCTTTCCGGAGCCGTTTTATTCATAAACGCTCTCTAATATTTACTGTTTTAAACAACGGTGAGTGGACAGGAGAGATATTAAGAACAAGAAGCAGTTGTAAACAGGAGACTGTTTATGCGCTACTAACAAGGCGGCATCGGCTTCAAAGCAATGTAGAGCCTTTGCCTGTAGTGCTGTCCACCCTTATTATACCTCCATGCGCTTAAGTTCATAGCTGAAAACATCTGCAGTTTGGTACCTTCTAAAGTATCCTCATTGTTATTTCTTCAGACCATTTCGTGACAGAATTCATTCTCATTCTAACGTAGTTAAAAACATCTTAAACATCTCCGAACACCTTCGTTTTTTATGAAACACGCAAAACACGGTAGCAGTTCAGGAAATTTTGAGCTAGAGTAAACTGAGAATTTTTATAAGCTTTATAAATTACAGAGCGTAGCAATCAGCCGTTTTTTTTTTTTTTTTGGGTCTAAATGCATGTCAGTTCCCTGTTCTTCGGGCGTCAGTCACACTTCTTTGAATACTACTGTATAAAGAAAGTAGGCTGTGTGGAGAACACATCGATTGGTTGTATGTGAACTAAGTATTACGTAACATTTAAAAGAAGTAAAAAAATTTGCATGGGAATTACATAAAATAAAACATAAGTAAAATTCTTTACATTGCTGTCCGACTTATTTCCACATTTGCCGGTAGACATAAAAAATATAAGAAAATTTCCAGGTTCACTCCTTGTGAGTCAGTTGTTTTATTCTTTAAATACGTATGTAACGTCAGATGGGTAAAAACTTTCTTTTTTAAATTTATTTCCAAGACACAAGGAGGCACATGCTGTATGTAACTAATAGATCTGATTTAAATGATTTCATCCTTGTATTATTTTTTTCTCTTTATTTAAACATCATGCCAGGTATGTTGTTCCTCTTATTTACTGAATAGTTCGTAGATGGCGCCAAATGTCAGCAAGATGGATGGTTGGTGTGACGTGGCACTCCGTCGCAGATGTAGAGAGCACTAGTCTCTGTGTCACTTCAGATTTTACTTATAAATAGAATAAAACCAACACCCTGAATTACTGTTATTAACAATGTACACGCATCTAGACTAACGCAGAGAAAGTAGATTCAATGTTATAACTATCATACTAGTACAGTATTATGCTAATGGTTGCTATACATTGGCAAGATGGCAGAAGCTACTTCGTTCCTCCTGGGTTAAACCTTATACTGTTTACTGGCAACAAGTTTTCAAACATTTCCCAGAACAGTGCATTTTTCGTAACGAGCTGATCATCAATCTGGTTGCTGTCGGCATTCTTGTGGTGGCAAAAAATCTCCAGCTCTTCTGGGAGATCGAGGAACTTGCCCTTCTCGCATTTATGGAGCAACCTCACATTAGATGTCAAAGTCTGCACCTTATGTTTCGTTGTAAGTAGATGAGCAGCCAGACTCGGTTTATCCGTGGTATCTTTTCTGCCAGACTACCTAATGGCAGGTAAACTGATTTTTATAAGCGTTTTGTGCCCCTATTTTCTTATTTCCTTCCACCAAAACCCTCCCTGGAAACTGTAGCGTTGTGCTTGGGGCAGGGGGTGCCAAAAGAAAAATAATTGTTATTTTTTTTTTAAATGTCGAAAAAGTGAATATTTTGTTGGGTCATTTGGCAACAGAATCAGGGACTGATTACACTATTATAATAACGTACGTTGAGCATTAAATACCTGGGTGGATTATTTCGAATAAGAGCAGCAGATTGGTTTATTTGAGATCGTTCGGAAGAAACATTATCATTTCTGTACATTTTTATAGTCGCGATGTAGTCGTACTCGGAACAACACTAAGGGACCAGAAGATTTATAGACTTTAAAAGAAATGCAACACTACACAATTAAAAAAAAAGAAAGAGTTGATTCAGAAATAATAGGAAAACGATAATGTTCCTTCTGCCTCATGCTACGTTCGCCCCATCAGCGTGATCGTAATTTCTGGTGACGAACTAACCACAAAATAATTAACATTTAAGTAAATGAGGAGATGGAAATCATTAAGGATAATTTACTAAAATAAGCACTCTTATCTTTAACACACGCTTTTTAATGCTACGAACCTTTTCATATTAAATTACAATAGATGACCATTGTAGTTAAGTACTTTATACATAACAGTCAAAATGTCCTCTTGATGCTGTCTGTTCGTAATCAATTACAAGAAACTATATGTTTTCTGATTGGAAAAAATAACAATTAGCATATTTACTGAATATTTTCACATAAAATGTAAAATAACGATGCGGAACACAGCAAGTCCGCTTCCGCCATTCATGGAATACAAACAGGAAAAGGTGAGGCGCCCAATGCCTCATCTGTCTTGAAACAACAGAATTCTTTTTTATGTGATTAATCGATACATGTACATAGAGATTTACAGGCACCGCGCAAGAACGGCGAAGATAAAGAATAATAGATTCTGTCACCGCTGTGCGATGATTCATTTCTTTTACTTTACAATTGTTCGATAACTTTAGGCCATCAGGCGTTTACTATTGAGCGTATATTAATGTTTGTGAGGCGAAAACTGCTAATATTACATAACTAATGACACTTGCGCTTTTACTTTTACAGTCAAATAATAAAATGGATTACATCAGCTGAACTCATCATCGAAAAATCCTCATCGTCGGAAAATCTGAAATATTGCGCAGGAGTTGACGCACTGGTTTTTGTCATTTAACAATAAACTAAATGCCTTACTATTAGAACACAACGACTACACTGACATGGCAGAAGTAATGGGATAGCGATATGCACATATACAGGTGGCGATAGTATCGCGTGCACAGAGTATAAAAGGGCAGTGCACTGGCAGAGCTCCCATTTGTAATCAGGTGATTCCTGTGAAAAGGTTTCCGACGTGACTATAGCCGCACGCCGGGAGTTAACAGTCTTTGAACGTAGAATCGTAGTGGGAGCTACGTGAACGCGACATTCCATTCCGACAATCGTTAGAGAATTCAATATTCTGAGACCCATAGTGTCAAGAGTGTACCGAGAATACTAAATTTAGCCGGCCGCGGTGGCCGTGCGGCTCTAGGTGCTTCAGTCCGGAACCGCGGGACTGCTACGGTCGCAGGTTCGAATCCTGCCTCGGGCATGGATGTGTGTGATGTCCCTAGGTTAGTTAGGCTTAAGTAGTTCTATGTTCTAGGAGACTGATGACCTAAGATGTTAAGTCCCATAGTGCTCAGAGCCATTTGAACTACACTAAATTTAGGCATTACCTCTCATGACGAACAACGCAGTGGCCGACGGCTTCACTTAACGACCGAGATCAGCGGCGTCTACGTAGAGTTGTTAGTGCTAACAGGCAATAAACACTGCGTGAAATAACAGCAGAAATCAATGTGGGACGTACGGCTAATGTATCCGTTACGACAATGCGGTGAAATTTGCCGTTAGAGGGCTATAGTGGCAGACGACCGACGTCTGCAGCAGTATCAGAAATTGAGTGCGCCTTGATGCAAAACACCTGGTTATCTGTTCCAAGATAAAGTTATTGTTTCTACGCCAAGTCAGGCATTTCCAGTCAACCACTTCCAAGATAAAGTTATTATCGCCTGCACCACGTCTCCTGGGCTCGAGACCATATCACTTAGGCCCTGGACGACTGGAAAAACGTGGTCTGGTCATATGACATCCTATTTTGGTAAGGACTGGTTGTAGGGTTTGAATGTGGCGCAGATCCCGTGAAGCCATGGGCCCAAGTTGTTAACAAGACACTGTGGAAGCTGGTGGTAGTTCCATAACGGTGTGGGCTGTTTTTACATGTGTCCTTTGGTCCAACTGAACCTGTCGTTGGAAATGGTTATGTTAGGCCTTATCAATTGGCGGCAGTTGTTCGTGACATTCTAAATCTCTACGTTTCGAAATAGTTTAGAGAACTGAAATTCGGATTAAGCCCAATAATAAAATTAACACAGTAGAAAATGTTCGAAACGAAAATCTAAAAAAGGGTCACTACTCTTGGTAACGTTATGAATGAAGATACTGATACAGAAAAATGTATTTGAATACATTAGTTAGGTATATTATCGCATAGGATTCAACGTCTATTATTTAAAAAATGTAGCTGCAAGGTTTTTTTTCCACAAATAACAGTTTACAAAAAATTTAATCCACAATTTTAAAAAAAGTCGAATGAATCTTCACGAGGCTCTGGAGTTTACAAAATTACTTGCGACTGTTGGCCGTTGTATTATATCGGACAGACCAGTAGAGCTTTCAGCATAAGGTATAAGCAATATTTGTTGCAGAAGCAACGTGCGAATATTCATAACTCTACTTTCACAGAGCTCTTATTAATATCTGGTCACAACCGAAAAGGAGTAGACGAAATAATGATTCTACATAGAGAGAACAAAACGTGGACACGTGAAGTCTTGAAGATCTTTAGACATATAGTCAATAATGATTTGCCATCTTAAACTAACAACTACTGTTGTGAAACAAAAGCTTCTTCAACGAATTTAAGCAATTGTTCTCTACTACTTGAGGCTTTGGTTCATATTTCCATTCACTTCAATATCGGAATCATTGTTTCTCTTTCTCCTTTGTGGACTATACATCCTTACTAATTGTACACCAGACAGCACTGTGTGCCGCATTCTGTTTCGAAGATTTTATCTAAAATGTATTTTCCCTCTTTTTGCTTATTGTAACATCTTGATAAATATCCTGCTACAGTACGTTCTTTATTCTCAGCACGTATTTGTAATGAACCATTTCATTAATTCTTGCTTCATATTGTCGTACTAATTCTTATAAAAGTTATGTTATTCCTTGCGTAACTTTTATACAGCTTGTTTTTTATGACACATAAAATTCACTTTGTCTAAAACATCTAAATATGTATCAAGCTGATGTGTTACTGTAACAGCTGCGTATTTCATACAGTTGTGCGTTTATCAGGCTACTAGTGCCCATTTCTACCCGTGAAATAATCTTTACTATTCCATATTTCCTATTGTTCGACATTTTAGACGGTTAATTTATAATATGTTTATGACATCATAGGTGACTTCCTTCTGCACAAGATACCGTTACTGGTCTCCAAACGGGGTCAAGGCTTTTATGTTAAATTTATGAAATCGATTGGCTGTATATATATTGAAAATTTATTTACGGTTATTGCTGTTAGCCATGTTTAAAGGCTTTATTGTGACCTGCGTCTCCACGCTCTCAGTTATACAGGGCTATTACAAATGATTGAAGCGATTTCATAAATTCACTGTAGCTCCATTCATTGACATATGGTCACGACACATTACAGATACGTAGAAAAACTCATAAAGTTTCGTTCGGCTGAAGCCGCACTTCAGGTTTTTGCCGCCAGAGCGCTCGAGAGCGCAGTGAGACAAAATGGTGACAGGAGTCGAGAAAGCGTATGTCGTGCTTGAAATGCACTCACATCAGTCAGTCATAACAGTGCAACGACACTTCAGGACGAAGTTCAACAAAGATCCACCAACTGCTAACTCCATTCGGCGATGGTATGCGCAGTTTAAAGCTTCTGGATGCCTCTGTAAGGGGAAACCAACGGGTCGGCCTGCAGTGAGCGAAGAAACGGTTGATCGCGTGCGGGAAAGTTTCACGCGTCGACGAATAAAGCAAGCAGGGAGCTAAACGTACCACAGTCGACGGTTTGGAAAATCTTACGGAAAAGGCCAAAGCAGAAGCCTTACCGTTTACAATTGCTACAAGCTCTGACACCTGATGACAAAGTCAAACGCTTTGAATTTTCGGCGCGGTTGCAACAGCTAATGGAAGAGGATGCGTTCAGTGCGGAACTTGTTTTCAGTGATGAAGCAACATTTTTTCTTAATGGTGAAGTGAACAGACACAATGTGCGAATCTGGGCGGTAGAGAATCCTCACGCATTCGTGCAGCAAATTCGCAATTCACCAAAAGTTAACGTGTTTTGTGCAATCTCACGGTTTAAAGTTTACGGCCCCTTTTTCTTCTGCGAAAAAAACGTTACAGGACACGTGTATCTGGACATGCTGGAAAATTGGCTCATGCCACAACTGGAGACCGACAGTGCCGACTTCATCTTTAAACAGGATGGTGCTCCACCGCACTTCCATCATGACGTTCGGCATTTCTTAAACAGGAGATTGGAAAACCGATAGATCGGTCGTGGTGGAGATCATGATCAGCAATTCATGTCATGGCCTCCACGCTCTCCCGACTTAACCCCATGCGATTTCTATCTGTGGGGTTATGTGAAAGATTCAGTGTTTAAACCTCCTCTACCAAGAAACGTGCCAGAACTGCGAGCTCGCATCAACGATACTTTCGAACTCATTGATGGGGACATGCTGCGCCGAGTGTGGGAGGAACTTGATTATTGGCTTGATGTCTGCCGAATCACTAAAGGGGCACATATCGAACATTTGTGAATGCCTAATAAAACTTTTTGAGTTTTTGTACGTGGGTGCAAAGCATTATGAAAATATCTCAAATAATAAAGTTATTGTAGAGCTGTGAAATCGCTTCAATCATTTGTAATAACCCTGTATATTCTCTATGTTAAGATCCCAATCTAAATCGTAGCACTGAAGGAGAGAGGGACCTTCATCAATTACCAGGACTCAAACTTGAGGACAACTAAACAAATCCAAAATTTGTATTGATAATGAAAACGGTTATGAGCCCTCTTGGAAAGGAAACAAAGATATAACAGTAGACAGAAACATTGCTCATGGTAGTCTTCCATGCGAAAATTTGTAATTAACCAGTGTTCTGTTCTGGTATTTCAGCAAATAACCAGAAGTACGCAAACCTCTAGATTATAGCAGCACTTTATTCTGGTCACCTGTTAAGCTTTTTTGAATTTTCGCATTACGTAACTGCTGAATGATATACTGGTTCCTATGAACAGAAGTCGATGATCAACGCATGATTAGAAAACTCAACAAGTTTTCCATCTTTAATGATCCTGCTACTGATTTTTCAAATTATAACCTTACATATTCGCCGTGATGAAAATTCACAACAAACAAATGCATGCGAAGTGTTGTTTATTTTTCTTTTTTGAGAATAGCATATGCTACATTCTGCATGCAATGTTGTTGCGGCACATCAAATATCTTTCTGCTGTCGATTGTTGCAGTGCTGGCTATCCTGCTCGCTCTCTGTGCATTGGCAACCCTGACGTTGGCTGACCCCCAGTGTCCAGCCCACGACGGGGCCACGCCCACCTACTACGCTGACGAGTCAGACCCAAACGGCTTCTGGGAATGCAGCAATGGCGTAGCCATTCACCAGAACTGTGCTCCAGGACTCGTCTGGAACATCCACATCAACGCCTGTGACTGGCCTTAAGCGAGCAGCTGCATATTCAGAACAGTCCACTGGCATTCTCTGCACTTTTCTCTATTACCTAAGGGCAGGTGTGAAACACCTCACCTTGCAGCTAGTCTCAGGTTTTCTGATGTAAATTACCAACAAAATTCGAAATAAATATACAAGAGTTTTAATGTGACTTCAATTTTCAATTCAGTTTCTTCACTACTAAGGTAAACAATTCCCTTAAACGTCTCATAATAGATGGTAATGAAGGATGTGCATCTTTTGTAAGTAGGCTGTTTAGATTTTTATATTGGTTTGCATTGTTGTCTGCCATTGTAGAGGGGCAGCTGGATGTTAACAGCGCGTAGCGTTGGGCAGTTAGAGGTGAGCCGCCAGCAGTGGTGGATGTGAGGAGAGAGATGGCGGAGTTTTGAAATTACATATATTATGACTTGTGATGATATTAAGGTAAATACAGTGTTTGTTCTCTATTAAAATCTTTCATTTGCTAACTATCCCTATCAGTAGTTAGTGCCATCCGTAGTTTGAATTTTGTATTTAGCTGGCAATAGTGGCGCTCGCTGTATTGCAGTAGTTCGAGTAATGAAGATTTTTGTGAGGTAAAAAGTGATTTGTGAAAGGTATAGGTTAATGTTAGTCAGGGCCATTCTTTTGTAGGGATTCTTGAAAGTCAGATTGCGTTGCGCTAAAAACCATTGTGTGTCAGTTTAAGCACAGTCGTGTATAAATTTGTTCTAAGGGGACGTTTCACTTTCAAGAAGATTGTTTCGCACTAGAGTTACACAAATAGCAGATGATGTTTTTTAAACTAATATTTAGCACTGCAGTATTAAAAGTTATTTATGTTTCCAATTACGAAGTGTCAGTAATAAGTACTGGGTGGTTGTTAAATCGATTAGATTCATAAGAAATTGGTTTACGATCGCGCCTATTGTTAAAAAAAAAAAAAGTTCCCTGTTTCTTAAAGTCGCTGCATAAAATGACAGCAGTGCTCGTCGCGGCACATTTTAGGACATTCGGGCAAACTGAACCTGAAATTCAACGCCAAAATTTTGGTCTTTCAGGGATATCGTCTAAGGGACAATGAAAGCAAAACAAGGGTGATGGAATGCAGTCGAAATATCTACATCTACATACCTACTCCGCAAGCCACCGTAGGGCACATGTGGGAGGGTGCCCTGTAGCACAACTAACCATTTCCTTTGGTGTACCACTCGCAAATGGAGTGAGGGGAAAAAAGGCCCTCTACTGCTTCCGTACGAGTCCTAGTTTCTCTTATCTTTGTACTCCTTACGCGAAATGTACGTCGGCTGCAGCAGAGTCGTTCTGCAGTCAGCCTCAAATCCTGGTTCTCTAAATTTTATCAGTAGTACCTGTCTACCGTCAATGAATTCCGATTTGAGTTCACGAAGGATCTCCGTATTACCTGGATGCTGACAGAACCTGCCGGTAAAACGCTCTGAATTACTTCGATATCGGGGCCCACACACTCGGGCAGTACTCTAAATTGGCTCGCACAAGTGTTCTATATGTCGTCTCCTTTATATATACGCTATAATTTCCTAAAATTCTCCCAATAAGCCGAAGTAGACCATTCCCCTTTCCTACTACCGTCATTGGGTACTCTTTACATTTCATATCGCTCTGCAACGTCACACGACTGTGTCAAACTGCACATTTCTTTTTATTTATTGTGTATTTAAATACCTACTGCCTTATATTTTAAAAGGAGGTCACACATTATACAGTTTTACACGTAACAGTACATTGTTCCACACTACTAGCAAAATTTATTCTGAGGAATAAAACAAAGATAATAACAATGGCCAACAAAGAAAATTAAATTAGTTGTAGGAAATGGAGCGTGAAAATAATAAATGTTTGTGGAAGAAAATAATAGGAAGACAGGAAAGGAACTATCTGCAAACTTTATTTTAGTGTTAAAATAAAACATAACATATAAATTACGGTTATAATTGTTGTCATTTCAGGTGCGAGGGCCTAGGCAGAAATACTGAACCTGTCCCACTTCAATTAGGATCAAAAATTATGTCTCCTTACGTACTGCGTGAAATTATCATGAGTGACTATATTTGTATCTATTGTCTAAAGAACTGGTACTGCATTTTACGTCTTTTAAATGCTTATGTAGGGCATATGTACTGCACTATTCGTACTTCTATACCCAGACGTAGTTCTGCATCTTTTGTGTGTGCTGTCATGTTTGAGTGCATGATGCTGTTTCTCATAACCAGTGCCACAAGCGGGAGGGTCGCTTAGGAACTTAAAATTCGAGCTTCGCCTCCCATTATGGTGTATTCTTTAGATGTAACGATTGTCTCCTTGCTGATATCAGTCACTTCCTTATATTATTCAGTTATATTTATAGATCAATTTACATATATGGACCAATCATTATACATGAACCAATCACGTGCTGTGTCTGCTTTTCTTGTAGTTCCCTTATTTATGCGTTTTAGGTGTTATACTCTGGCCTTTCTGTCCAGCTGCCTCTGACCCACCGTTAACTTTATTCTGTGCGACTCAAAATCTTTCGTAAATGCAAATTCTGTGTGTTGGTACTCTAAGAGCGGCCACGGGGACTCTTGATATGCTAAGATGTTTCTTTCCGTTCCACGCAGATGTCAATCAGAGAAGCTCGCTTAATGGCCTATTGTTAGCTAATGGTGCCTGCCTCGCCGCTGAGAAGTGTCCTCTTTTTTATGGCACCTCTCAAAATTCATTCCACGTTCTACTTCTCTCGATGGCTGGGAACTCCCCGCGTCCAGTTCAGTTCAAAGTGATTGCGATACTTCGTGACTATTAACATGCAAACTAGGGGATGCTTGTTAGTATCGAGTTCATGTCGGCCACGTATGAATGATTACTCTCCGTACTATGCAAATTAGTATCACTTTACTTGAAGTACACTATGCGTGGTACCAAACTCCTCGGTTTGATGAGTAGATTACGTTTCCATATTTAAAATAATATGTTAAGGGGCAAAATTATGCCGCCACCTTACAACACTGATGTTGGATAACTGTCCGCAAATAGGAGCGGTCTACACAGTCGATGGCTTGGCCCAAGTCCAGCGATCCCAAGGTGCCAGGGAGGCCTTGGTGACATACAAATGCTGTCATGTCTCGGTGACAGCAAAGGACGGTACAGATATTGTTGTAGCCTCCTAGGGAACTCTGATCGCAGTAGGTGACGTAACGTGCGACCTACCTTGTGTCACGATGCCAGCAACTGTGTAAATATTTTCATATCGCTGTTGAGCAACGTGACTGGTCGATGGTCATGGACTGTCGATTGCCTGTGCAGTTTATCAACTGGTATAATGATTGTATAGAGAAAGGCGTTAGGGACGACTGTCATTGGGGACATCAGCTCTTGTGCAATGGTTGTCCATGTGGAAACCAACACAGAGTTAAAACATTTGTAAATTTCGATGGGGATACCATTGGGTACAGGGGATCTGTTACCAGATAGCCTTGACAGCATCGGGAACTTCATCTGGGGTCTTCTTGGTGTTCATGCACTACCTCCAATGGGAGAGTGCTCGTAGTAAATCCTGTGAGCTCTGTGATCATTTCCGCAGAATGGGATACAGCTGCCTACAATCCGGCGAAATGATTGTGGAGAGCATGGAAAATGGTTTGTTGGGTCTCATGCCGGTGGCCTCCCAAATCAGTGATGACGTGGATCACAGCCCTATGTCGTTACAGAGTTTCGAGGAGGAGGTAGTATATCTATGGATGTTCTTGAGGTATACGATTAGAGGTGCGAGATCGGACTACAGTGCCTTCCAGGTGATGGCTCACGATCAAGGAAATCCACGCCGTCGTTCGGTGTACCACAGTGTGATGGGCTGGCAAGGAAGGCATCGTCACACAAAGAACGAAATAATAGAAGTGCACGGTATTAGTTCGCCATGCCTTGACTTCCTTACCATAGCTCATCAATGTTTTACAGAGGGTCGGCTTTGCACAGGACAGCCACTGTGATAAGGTGGAGTCATAGGCGTCACGTCGACGCCAGCATCCTCAACCATACTGGACAGTCTCGGAAGATCAGTTAGGCGACACTGAATTTCCACAGACCACGACTGTGCCACACACACTGTCGGGTGAGAACGACGTCGCAGATGTATGCTATATGGTCTGAAAAGGCTGCGGGCAAGATTTCTGCATGGCAGAAGCAAGTGTGCGGACCAGGTAGATGCGGTCTATGAGGCTTGAGAAGTGGGTTCCGTGGAGCTTCGTCCACGCATCAACGAGTCGCAGGCGATCGATGACCACTGAGAGAGCCGCACAAGGTGATTGCCACAGAAGTAATTTCTGGCGTTGCCCAAGGTAGTATTATAGGATCTTTGCTGTTCTTTATCTATATAAACGATTTGGGAGACAATCTGAGCAGCTGTCTTAGGTTGTTTGTAGATGACGCTGTCGTTTATCGACTAATAGTCATCAGAAGATGAAAACAAATTGCAAAATCATTTAGAAAAGATAGCTGTGTGGTGTGAAAATTGTCAGTTGACACTAAATAATGAAAAGTGTGAGGTCATCCACATGAATACTGAAAGGAATTCGTTAAACTTCGGTTACACGATAAATCAGTCAAATCTAAAGGCCGTAAATTCAACTAAATGCCTAGGAATTACAATTACGAACAACTTAAATTAGAAGGAAGACGTAGAAGATGTTGTGGGGAAAGCAAACCAAAGACTGCGTTTAATTACAGGACACTTAGAAAATGAAACAGATCTAATAAGGAGACTGTCTGCACTACGTTTGTCCGTCCTCTTTTAGTATACTCTGCGCGATGTGGGATCCTTACCACGAAATAGAGGAGAGAGTGTCACTGAAATGATACAGGATTTGGGATGGACATCATTAAAAGAAAGGCGTTTTTCGTTGCGACGAAATCTTCTCATGAAATTCCAATCATCAGTTTTCTCCTCCAAATGCGAAAATATTTTGTTGACACCGACCTACATAGGGAGAAACGATCACCATGATAAAATAAGGGAAATCAGACTTCGTGCCGAAAGATATAGGTGATCGTTCTTACAGCGCTATACGAGATTGGAATAAGAGAGAATTGTGAAGATGGTTCGATGAACCCCCTGCCAGGCATTTAAATGTGATTTGCAGAATATACATGTAGACATTTAGTAGTAGATAAATGCTGTGGGAGTTGGTCAGCGGGCCCCACCGAGTATCAAATCGTATTTTGGACCAGTGAATAGTGATGTGACCACCTCAGTGAAGAATGTATATCGATTGTGAAGGCGGCTAGAGCTGACAGTGCGTAGATATTAATGAGATGCACGCCAGGGCCATACCCTGTGAGAACGGGAGGTAAGCGACGTCCTCTGCAGGAAGCCTGTCGTTTAGAATGGCGATGCCACCACAAGTATCGGAGGCATCGGAAACAGGGGTGGTGTACCCAATGGGCACTTGGATGTCAGTGACAAACACCTCCTGTAGGAGTGCAGTAGCAACATCTGCAGAATAGATGGCGTCTCAGAGCATGGCAAGATTCATTGTGGCGAAACTATATTGTTGTCTATGGTCCCTTGCAGTCGATGCAGAATGCACGATGGAAGCATATGCCGGGTGTAGACCCGCTGGGTCTGTCACAGTGGCCATGATTGCTGGCAGGGTGTCAGCTCAGGCACTTCCGTAGAACGCTGCCATTTGGACACGATGGTGATCTAATCCATTCCTTCTTCAACGTCATCGGCGCAGGATGCTGACGAAGACGCATGGCAGTTGTTTACTCTTGGAGCTGGGGAAGTGGACGCTGCGACAAAAGCTGTGTGGGATCCATCGTCCTCACGTGCTGGCAATATTGAGTACGTGTTCTAGATTGATAGTGGATCCGTCATGGGAGGAGCATCAGGAGTGGCCATTCCATGTGACTGGACGCAGTTTGGAAGATCACCATCAGACATCTGGTCGTCATGTCACGAGGCCATCTGAAGGAAAGCGTCATTGGAGGGTGTTCTTCGGTGTTTCTTGCACTGTTTCCTAAAGTGTTGTTCTGAATCAGAATGTGGTCGCCCTTCATCCGATGTCACCCGTTTGGATAAAGACAGAAGTCGGCACAACATCGGCGTCCATGGTTCAAACAGGGTTGCCCATCACAGTCCTGAGATTGGACAGTACCAGTGCGTGCACTGGAGTTGACATATGCTGGTCTCATCAGCGCGTTGTAGTGTGGCGGGTGGCATTGATGAGGCTTCAGATGTCTACTGGAGGTGCGTGGCAGGGTTCTGTGCTACCTTCGCCCAGGTCTGTATCAAACGTTGGCGTAAAAATTCGGACCGGACATGTCCTTCCTGGCCACATCCTGCACACGTTCATGGCTGACCATCGTACATGACGACGGGCCGCTCACTGTCAATCATCAAGTACGGCGGAATGTGTTTCGTCATCTCAGTTTTCGTCTACAGAACGCCATTTAATACTGGGTAGGTCGTAAATGTTCACCACTTGTCAGTGAGGTGACCAAAGACGTTGCCTTATGTTTGGAAAGCGGCAATGACCACTTCTTGAGGTACTTCGAATGGGAGCTCAAACACCCGCAAGATTAAGGGACCGAATTCCGTACGGGCCACTGTCACTGGACCTAGATGTCCATCAAAGTGTTATAATTTTAGTCATGCGGCATCTCGTTGAACAAGTTCAGCGCAGAGCGCCTTCGTCGACATCTTGATGTATACACACTTTCTGTGATGGGAAAATGTATTCCTGTCACGTCCAGGGAATTCAAACGCAGATCCTCTCGTATGAACTGCTCAATATCAAAGGCTGTTGGTCGTGGATGTTCGGCATGAGACATTACTTTGATCGTCGCACGGCGGTAAGAGTGCGCCTTGGGGTACATTATAAGTGGACTGTATGTAAACAAATACCGGGACGCAGAGGTAAACAACTCCCAGAGCGGAGCGCTGTGCGACTCGCGGGACAGGTCCGCACGCTACTACGGCAGAGAGCTAACAGACCACTTGATCACCATGAACTCTAACGTCCGGAACCTATGCACAGAGAGATCAGTTACATAAAGACGCGTAAAATTTCTCTTGCGATTTTCTCTGAATTGCCAGAGTAGTGCACCTTTCTACTTGCACGTTACGTTGTTTCAATGGTTCACTAAAGGTGTACAAAGTTTGAAGTAAATCTGTGATCCCAAAGTCGTGGTCTCCACTTGTGAACAGTATGCTTTTATGCCCTTGTCTCTCTGTGTTTCTATGGGCCAGTAACACAGACTTGTTACTCCGTGCACTTGCTGCAGAGGGTACCATGGCTTCCAAGAGAGATGTGTGATACGTTCGTAGTTTCGTATTGAGTGGTGCCTAGCATTGCAATTGTGTGCATCAGTTTGGTCGCTTTGTAAATTGCCATTCTGGTGTGTCGACTGAAAGTAAATCGTTTGTCAATATGTATCCCTAAATGTCGTGTTACTTGTTTCCTCTTTACGTTAATGTTATCCAGGTTCATAATTGCGTTCCATTTCGGTGCCCATTTGAGTAATAGATATTCTGTTTTGTTCGCTGCTATTCTTAGTTTGTTTTGGCTACATCAGTTACTTATACTTATGGAAAGTTCGATATTTTCTAGGTATACTCATGAGTTTTCTGAGACAACAACTAATAAATCATCTTCGTGAGTGACTGCCTCGTTTATCTTGTCATCCACTTCCACCTTGTTTAGGGAGGACGACAGTTCAATCCCGCGTTCGGCCATCCTGATTTAGGTTTTCCATGATTTCCCTAAATCGCTCCAGGCAAATGCCGGGATGGTTCCTTTGAAAGGGCACGGCCGACTTCCGTCCCCATCCTTCTCTAATCCGATGAGACCGATGACCTCGCTGTCTGGTCTCCTTCCCCAAATAACCCAACCCAACCCAACCCTTGTTTAGGAGTGGCTCAACTCAATGTCCCAGGATACTGCGGGCATCCTTTCGCTGACTACTTTCTGTGTCCTCTTTACACTCTGCTGTCCTATTTTTACAATAGTCCAGTAAGGTGTAATGCCGGGCAGTTGGTGGTAGCACCTTCCTCAACCTAGCGAACAAAGCTGGCCACCATAGACTATGAAAAGCACCTGCGATATTGATTAAAATTGAAACTGCGCATTTATCGTTTGTCGTTTGCATTATTTCTAATGCGCGGTTGGCTGCGTCTTCTATTGATCTCTAAAACCGCAACGGTGTGGACATAGACCAAAGAGCTCAATATGTGACTGTAGTCAGTCGAAAAGGAGCCACTCCTCTACCTTAGCCAAATGTTTAGAAGCCAGACTGGCCTGTATGTTTTGAGATCATTTGGATCCCTGTCCATGTTCTTAATAATGACGACGTTGGCTGTTTTCCAAAGAGCAGGAGTTCTTCCTTGTTGTAAGTCGTCGTTTAGTATGTCCATTGCAAAGGGGTATGGTCTGTGTAACAGTATTTTTAAGAGTTACCGTATACAGGGTGGTCCGTTGATAGTTACCGGGCCAAATATCTCACGAAATAAGCATCAAACGAAAAAACTACAAAGAACTAAACTCGTCTAGCTTGAAGGCGGAAACCAGATTGCGCTATGGTTGGACCGCTAGATGGCGCTGCCAAAGGTCAAACGGATATCAACTGCGTTTTTTTTAAATAGGAACCCCCATTTTTTATTACATATTAGTGAAGTACGTAAAGAAATATGAATGTTTTAGTTGGACCACTTTTTTCGCTTTGTGATAGATGGCGCTATAATAGTCACAAACGTATAAGTACGTGGTATCACGTAACATTCTGCCAGTGCGGACGGTATTTGCTTTGTGATTCATTACCCGTGTTAAAATGGACCTTTTATCAACTACGGAAAAGTTCGATATCGTGTTCATGTATGGCTATTGTGATCAAAATGCCCAACGGGCGTGTGCTATATATGCTGCTCGGTATCCTGGATGACATCATCCAAGTGTCAGGACCGTTCGCCCGACAGTTCCATTATTTAAGGAAACAGGAAGTGTTCAGCCACATGTGAAACGTCAACCACGACCTGAAACAAATGATGATGCCCAAGTAGGTGTTTCAGCTGCTGTCGCGGCTAATCCGCGCATCAGTGGCAGACAAACTGCGCGAGAATCGGGAATCTCAAAAACGTCGGTGTTGAGAATGCTACATAAACAACGATTGCACCCGTACCATATTTCTATGCACCAGGAATTGCATGGTGACGACTTTGAACGTCGTGTAAAAAAAATTGTTCAAGTGGCTCTGAGCACTATGGGACTTAACTTCTGAGGTCATCAGTCCCCTAGAACTTAGAACTTCTTAAACCTAACTAACCTAAGGACATTACACACATCCATGCCCGAGGCAGGATTCGAACCTGCGACCGTAGCGGTCGCTCGGTTCCAAACTGTAGCGCCTAGAACCGCTCGGCCACTCCGGCCGGCCGTCGTGTACAGTTCTGCGACTGGGCACAAGAGAAATTACGGGACGATGACAGATTTTTTGCACTCGTTCTATTTAGCGACGAAGCGTCATTCACCAACGGCGGTAACGTAAACCGGCATAATATGTACTATTGGGCAACGGGAAATCCACGATGGCTGCCACAAGAGGAACATCAGCGACCTTTTATCGATGGCTATCTAAATGGTGCAATGTATGCTGATTTCCTACGTATCGTTTTCCGATGTTACTACAAGATGTTTCACTGCATGACAGAATGGCGAAGTACTTCCAGCATGATGGATGTCCGGCACATAGCTCGCGTGCGGTTGGAGCGGTAATGAATAGCATATTTCATGACAGGTGGATTGGTCGTCGAAGCACCACACCATGTCCCGCACGTTCACCGGATCTGACGTCCCCAGATTTCTTTCTGTGGAGAAAGTTGAAGGATATTTGCTATCGTGATCCACCGACAACGCCTGACAACATGCGTCACCGCATTGTCAATGCATGTGCGAACATTACGGAAGGCGAACTACTCGCTGTTGAGAGGAATGTCGTTACACGTATTGCCAAAGGCATTGAGGTTGACAGACATTTATTGCATTAATGTGGTATTTACAGGTACTCACGCTGTAACAGCATGCGTTCTCAGAAATGATAAGTTCACAAAGGTACATGTATCACATTGGAACAACCGAAATTAAATGTTCAAACGTACCCACGTTCTACATTTTAATTCAAAAAACCTACCTGTTACCAACTGTTCGTCTAAAATTGTGAGCCATGTGTTTGTGACTATTACAGCGTCATCTATCACAAAGCGAAAAAAGTGGTCCAACTAAAACATTCATATTTCATTACGTACTATACGAATATGTAATAAAGAATGGGGTTTCCTATTTAGAAAAACGCAGTTGATATCCGGACCAAACATAGCGCCATCTGGTTTCCCTCTTCAAGCTAGACAAGTTTCGTTCTTTGTAGTTTTTTCGTTTGACGCTTATGTCGTGAGTTATTTGGCTCGGTCACGATCAATGGACCACCCTGTATATTCCATCCGGGCCGGGCGCCTTTCTATTTTTATGTCTAGCTGTGGGTAACGCTATCTCTTAACGGGTGAAAGGGATGGTAATATCGCCAGTTTAGTAAATACTGTTGACTTGGTAATCTAAGTCCGGTGTTGGTTGTGCGTTTCTTCGTCGTCAAGGAGCAGCTGCCTCAGCAGAACCTTTCTAGCCCTGTGTACTCCTACCACCTGCCCGTTTTAACGTTGACAGAACCGTTGCGGTCTTAATTTGTTCTTGCTATAACCTAAACTCATGTTGTATTCGTACTTTACTCGATTATTTTTTGTACTCATTTGCATTAACTCACATTTTTGTACATTTAAAGCTAGCTGCCACTCATCACACCATCCAGAAATGTCTAAGTCAGCTTGTATCTTTCTGCAGTCACTCAACGACGACACCTTCCCGTACGCTTCAACATCATCAGCAAACAGCCGCAGACAGCTGATCACCCTGTTCATCAGATCCTTTATTTATATAAAAAGTAACAGTAGTCGTATTACACCTCCCTGGGGCACTCGTAACGCTCGTAACGATACTACTGTCGAACACTCGCCAACGAGGACAACGCATTGGGTTCTATTGCTTAAAATGTCTGCGAGCCACTCGCATATCTGGGAATCTATTACATATGCTCGCAAATTTGTTAACAATCTGCACAGGGGCACGATGCCAAACGCTTTACATTCTTTGGTACAATAAAATACAGTATCTACATGTTTCAAGTGATACTGTCTTCCACAAGCCCAGGTATTTACATCATTGATCATCATTGTCATTTTTATCATCTTTTTAGATGGTAGTGGCGCCAAACTAAGGTGTTCCCGTTCCCTGGAGGTATAAAACGTCCACATCCTGTACCGATAAACTCAACATGAATGGTTTAGAATTAGAAACTACCTGGTGCTTTGAATTGTTTCACCGAACACACTTATTAGTCACTTATAAATTTTCTTCTCATTATCGTTGCTTGCATTCATACTTTTTGTTCAGTAATCCCAGTGTATGACTTCATCCAGAGAGCTTATGTAAATATCAAAATGCCATCAATCTTTCTTTAATGCCAGTTTATGTTGCAAACATTTTTCAGATTTCCGTAATGGCATAGTGTATCTTATAGTATAAGCTCAAAATTAATATTTTCATTTTATTAATATCGGATAGTACCGCCTTTTTGTCAGAATGTGTGGCCAAATCTGAATGACATCGTGAACATACTAAAGATATTCGAGATCCACTTCTAAAAAGTATCCTGGCTCGGAATCGTCTTTAACAGATTCCACAACATAAATCTCAACACTCTGCAGAAAGCAATTAGCCAGCTTTAAAGGCTACTCACACTGAGACATACACTCCTGGAAATTGAAATAGGAACACCGTGAATTCATTGTCCCAGGAAGGGGAAACTTTATTGACACATTCCTGGGGTCAGATACATCACATGATCACACTGACAGAACCACAGGCACATAGACACAGCCAACAGAGCATGCACAATGTCGGCACTAGTACAGTGTATATCCACCTTTCGCAGCAATGCAGGCTGCTATTCTCCCATGGAGACGATCGTAGAGATGCTGGATGTAGTCCTGTGGAACGGCTTGCCATGCCATTTCCACCTGGCGCCTCAGTTGGACCAGCGTTCGTGCTGGACGTGCAGACCGCGTGAGACGACGCTTCATCCAGTCCCAAACATGCTCAATGGGGGACAGATCCGGAGATCTTGCTGGCCAGGGTAGTTGACTTACACCTTCTAGAGCACGTTGGGTGGCACGGGATACATGCGGACGTGCATTGTCCTGTTGGAACAGCAAGTTCCCTTGCCGGTCTAGGAATGGTAGAACGATGGGTTCGATGACGGTTTGGATGTACCGTGCACTATTCAGTGTCCCCTCGACGATCACCAGTGGTGTACGGCCAGTGTAGGAGATCGCTCCCCACACCATGATGCCGGGTGTTGGCCCTGTGTGCCTCGGTCGTATGCAGTCCTGATTGTGGCGCTCACCTGCACCGTGCCAAACACGCATACGACTATCATTGGCACCAAGGCAGAAGCGACTCTCATCGCTGAAGACGACACGTCTCCATTCGTCCCTCCATTCACGCCTGTCGCGATACCACTGGAGGCGGGCTGCACGATGTTGGGACGTGAGCGGAAGACGGCCTAACGGTGTGCGGGACCGTAGCCCAGCTTCATGGAGACGGTTGCGAATGGTCCTCGCCGATACCCCAGGAGCAACAGTGTCCCTAATTTGCTGGGAAGTGGCGGTGCGGTCCCCTACGGCACTGCGTAGGATCCTACGGTCTTGGCGTGCATCCGTGCGTCGCTGCGGTCCGGTCCCAGGTCGACGGGCACGTGCACCTTCCGCCGACCACTGGCGACAACATCGATGTACTGTGGAGACCTCACGCCCCACGTGTTGAGCAATTCGGCGGTACGTCCACCCGGCCTCCCGCATGCCCACTATACGCCCTCGCTCAAAGTCCGTCAACTGCACATACGGTTCACGTCCACGCTGTCGCGGCATGCTACCAGTGTTAAAGACTGCGATGGAGCTCCGTATGCCACGGCAAACTGGCTGACACTGACGGCGGCGGTGCACAAATGCTGCGCAGCTAGCGCCATTCGACGGCCAACACCGCGGTTCCTGGTGTGTCCGCTGTGCCGTGCGTGTGATCATTGCTTGTACAGCCCTCTCGCAGTGTCCGGAGCAAGTATGGTGGGTCTGACACACCGGTGTCAATGTGTTCTTTTTTCCATTTCCAGGAGTGTATAATGTTCGATTCGTCAGTTTTGTCATCATAACTAGCTGTGAGTCTGTTTTCCGCAACAGCACGTCTGCTTGAACAATGAACAATGCCACCTGTAATGCCTCTTTCAACAAACTAAAGTTTTTCAATATCAGTAATAAGCTGCACTACCGCTCCAGTTATTTTCAGCACAGCTTACTGTATCTAGCCAGGTGAAGTAATGTAACAAGTAGGATCTAGTTCACATGTTTTAAGACAGAGACATGTTTGAACACATCAGCCAGCAGCAGCATGTCAATTTCCAAATACAAATGGGAATACTTTCCTTGTGTCTTGCATTTCACTACATTTCATACACTGCAATCTCTTTGGTACTCACCTTCTGTTAAAGTTTCATCCGTTGAGAAACTTTTAAACTTCTCAATAGAAGGTAAATAATCTTCCAGTGAAATGGTTGATTACTCATATTGAGAAAAATACCCTTCCAGTTAATTAAATTCTAAGGGGTGATTGTGAAGTCTCCGTTCGAAGGACGTGCAGCCCTCACTCGGTATGCCATTCACTCCCTCCAATCATCCCTCCGACGTACAAGGTTGAAGATACCCTTTCGGCAAAAAACCGTGTCTTGATGCATGAAGAAGGTCGTAATTGCCTGCTGCACATCCTCGGCCGAGAGAAATAGTCACCCCTTCAAGGCCATTTTTAAGGAACCGAATCCGTGATAATCGCATGGGAAGAGATCAGGATTAAAGAGCGGGTGCTCAAGTGTTTCCCATTTGAGATGGTGCAATTTCTGCGTTACTTTTCAATCAGTTTAAGAGAAACACCGAAGACATTAAGCTGTATGGAAGGATGGCGGCTTGAAACTTGGTCCTCCGAACGTGGGTCCACTGGGCTATCACCTCACTGTACAGCAGAGATTGTTAAATTGCCCGAAGAAATGCACAAGTGGAGTCATTCGCAAGGTATAATGAAATATTGTAATATTTTCTCGACTAAGTTACTGGTGATATTCTAATACAGTCTACGACAAACAGTTGCGAAACTCGGGATGGAAAATAACGGAACTTTTTTACTTATGAAGTGATGCTACTTCTCCAAGTGGCTAGCACGCAGTATCAGAAAAATAGCACGATATGAACTGAGAATTGGCTGTTTTTAATTCTGTTACGTATTTTCCAGTCAATAAACGCAGCTGTGAGTTGTCCAGTACGAACCGGGAAATGTAATTAACGTAATATCTCATCTCATGTTAATGTCAATATTTAATAAAATTACTTGTGCAATGTAATATATACGGTTTACAGTAGCAGAATCGTAATCATCGAAAACTCTTTAAGACGAGAAATGAATTGTAACCTGATGTGTTTAAGTTCAAAAGGAACTGATTACGAGTATATAGAACCTTGTTTGGAGCGTAATTTCTGAAGCTTTGCGTCGATTGTAGTTTGTTTCACGGGTTTCTTTGCTGATTTCGCACTTATTTTAATACATTCAAAACTAGGTACGAC
Source organism: Schistocerca cancellata (assembly GCF_023864275.1). Taxonomy (NCBI): domain Eukaryota; kingdom Metazoa; phylum Arthropoda; class Insecta; order Orthoptera; family Acrididae; genus Schistocerca; species Schistocerca cancellata. Next base: position 452,228,851 of record NC_064628.1, on the reverse strand, counting down.
TTTTACATTCTTGGAGATATGCTGCTATTTATTCTTACAAACTCCTTCTGGCCTTGTTCTTGTTTCATTCCTTGTTTCATACCTAGCATGTTTATTTATTTTGCTTCCCAGGTATCAAAATGTATCTCCAAGAATCTCTTCCCCGACTCTAATATTTAGTTATTCAGCATATCCAACTATGAAGCTTTTTTCTTGTTTATGTGCATATCTTAGACTACAGCTATCACATAATCCATTGCATTCAATACAGAACACAATTCTGTTCACTCAAGCACACGTAGCAAGCCAATTTTATGTCTTTGATAAACAATAAGTATCCGTCACGTACGCCAAATCCAGCTGAAGCTGCTACAACTTACAACGTCTCAAAAACTCTGAAATACCTGTACGACCTCATTTTTTGCACAAAAACTGTGGAAATTTGGTGTTTCATTCTGGACTCTGATTGTAATTAGAGTCACCCACTTTTTTTTTAATGGTGAGATTACATTCTGAAAATACCAAAAAGTATTGTCCGACAAAATCATCGATTGTGGCTTTCACTTAAAACATATCGGTGGATTGGAGTTTTAGTCTTTAGATCATTCATATTGCGCCCTAATATTGCCAGATTTTGCGTTGAAATAGTCTTCATTTCTCTTTTTTGGGCAAAAGAAACAATTCCCGACGTTCAGCACTCAGAAGGCTCTTTCATGCCTAATTTTTCAGACTAATATAGCAGACTCGTTTATTTGATGCCCCATTTTGGACTTTTTCAGTGGTGCCCTTTCCAATGATATCAATCGCCATTCTAAAATTCTTGTTCTTCAGTGAATGCGTTTAAAATCAAATACAACAATAAATATTCTTAAACGCCAGAGCAGAGTTAATATGATCTTAACCCCACTAGGATCTAATCCACAAACTTGTTGAACATTTTAAAAACTCTCAACTTCTCCTATTCTCAACATTTTCTACGTTGCATTTGACCTACTACGATATTTTCAGACGACACATTTCGCTCTCTCTCTTATTTATATTTCATGACTACAAGATACCACACCTCTAACTAAATTTTCGTTTGCTGATTAATGAATTGAAAGAAACATAGGTTTGATGACTGAATGTGAAGATGAGTGCCATAGGCTCAATATTCGTGTATGATGTTGAATTTCTTCATATTTGAACTACAATCAAGTGCTTCGCAATGTGAGCTTCCCAGAGAGCAACAACGTACATTTAGGTACAAGTGCAATATGATGTTTGGCAACAATTAGCCTTTAATCGTGAAACTGGATAATACTGCACGCATTATCAGTATGCCACATGCAATGTAATTTGTACAAATCCTCACCTCTATGAATTGTAAACGAACAGTTGATGAATTTGTTGAGTCCAACAAATTAAGTTTTGGTTTTGCTTGCTAAGTGAGGGATATGACACTGCGCTGGTAAATGTGACCCTCACTAAGTGCATGCTCAACGTACGTCGAGTCACAATTCTGCAACCTCCAGTTGAGTTCCTGTTCACCGAATCTAGCTGCTACGTCTCTTCCTGTTTGAGTATTACAAAACTTACCAGAATCAACAAACAGCTACCAGCAGTTCTGAAGTAATATTAAAATAAGATCTCAGTTGACGAACCAGGGTACAACAACAACTTAACAGGAGGGAGGAAGATGCAGGCTCAATTTAGAGAAAGCCATTTCCTGCTTCATAATAGTTGTTATCCCTTTATTTAACAAGATATACTTGAAACATCAGTAACATACAAATCAGTAGTAATAGTTTGAGTTGGATTCCAGGAATTCTGAAAGAGCAAACTTACAATACAAAGTAGCCCTGACAGGACGGTAATTCTAAGGCAAATTAACACAAATTACATAAGGAGGTTTAAATACCTCTCTAAGCAGTAGCAATATTTGTATATATTTTATTACAGGACAAGAAGTGCCTCTTTAAATTAGCAAGTTCAACATTTGTAAAAATACAACTTGACCGCCCTTTAGGCACTCGTACAATTTCAACCAAGCAAATGTGACTTCTCTGCAGTTACAGAAAGAGCAGGACGATAACAATTTGAGAACCACTCGTTAGATAGTAAACTTCAAACAAGGAAGGTGGCCCTTATTTTTAAAAAAATTGACAAGTTCAGGATTACGACTAAAATAACTCAAGGGGGCTTTGGCGCTAGCAATTCAGAAACCGAAGGATAATCATTTTTTTAATTTACAAGTTCGGAATTTCACAACACTGACGGAGCTCCTTGACATTAGCAACCTTTCAAACAGGAAGGTAACAATAATCAAAATTTTGCAATTTCAGCATTTGACAGTCTAAAGCCCCTTAGGCATTAGCACTGTTTCAAACAGGAACGTTAACAAAATTTTTAATATTTACATGCTCAGTATTTCACCAGTTTGGAGAGTCGCTTTGCTATAAGCAGTTTTTCGTACAGAAAAGGCAACTTTTTTTTTTAATTTAAACTTAAAGTCCGAATGCCATAAAGGTTAAGAACTTAACTTAGAGAGAGATGCCGTAGCAAGCGAGGAGGCCGCGTCGCCTCAGAGGCTACCGCAAGACAGTAGGCTAAACACCACACCGCACGCACATACACAGCCGACGTGGACCAGACACGCCCGGTGAATCGGCAGACCGGGGCCAACGGCTCCAACGTTGCGAACGACTCGGGAAGCAGAGGGCTAACAAAGAGACAAAATTCTTGCAAGAACGAGCATCAAAAATAAGTAATTCTCAAGGCCCGACACAAGAATACAAAATACAAACCGTGCCCCAGACGTCGGCCAATTCTAAGTGTTACAACGACTACAAAATTAAAACAAAGGCCGGCCGCGGTGGCCGTGCGGTTCTGGCGCTGCAGTCCGGAACCGCGGGACTGCTACGGTCGCAGGTTCGATTCCTGCCTCGGGCATGGGTGTGTGTGATGTCCTTAGGTTAGTTAGGTTTAAGTAGTTCTAAGTTCTAGGGGACTTATGACCTAAGATGTTGAGTCCCATAGTGCTCAGAGCCATTTGAACCATTTTTTTAAAAACAAAGATGAGGAACCGGTCAATCTTTTAACAGTAAGGACCAAATATAACAGTTACTTTGATCAAGCAGCTAACTATTAACAAGACCCTCAAAAAACGAATTTACTTAAATAAAATTAAGAATTAGCAAGAAATCCTTGAGCGCTAATACCTAAGCACGAGATCACATTAGTATCAAAATATACACCAGTAAACGATAAATTCGTTCTTTCAGGAGAAGTGCTGTATGTCCTCAAGAGCCTCCAACGTGAGTACAGAAACTGAACCAACATTCATCGGGCCGCTGCTTTTTGCTTATCACAACCATGCCTGACGTTACAATTCATGCACCAGTCCGGCAAGCGACAATTTGCCAGCTTAAAGGTCAGGCTCGATATTCGACCTCAGTGCCCTAGAACATATTACAACCGAATTAATTTCACACCCAAGCAATAATGGCAAAGATCCCCGAAATGCTAAACAAATTGCAATGAAAAGGGAAACACAGTTTAAATACACTCAAATATATAATCCATAAAGGGAGTTCACACAGAGCGTGGGGCGAATTTACGAGGGCTATTCGGACAGTAAGGAACAATAGGTCGCGAAATGGGAACCACAGTGAAAATCAAAACTGTTTTATTTGCAACGGTTAGCTACACCTTCCAGCTACTTCTCTACACATTCGCTGCTCAGACTTAGACATCTGTCGTAGCGTTGTACCAACATTTCAATTCCATTGTTACAGAAAACAGCCGCCAGTGCTTTTCGACAACTTTATACTCTGGACTGCAGTTCGTTGTCTGTGTCAAAATATTGACTTCATAGCCAGCGGTTCATCTGAGCAGAGATTAACCTTAGGGTTAGCCAATTACGAGCTGAATTGTGGGTGATCAAACACTTCCCAACGAAAACGCTGCAGAAGCATCTTTATTGCTCCTGCAGAGTACGACCGAGAATTGTGTAGAACGAACCGCATGACAGTCATGTTATGTGGATTGCATAGCTTCAGGCGAAATCTTTCGCCAGGCCCACATACTTGTTGGGATGTGGACTGCATAGCTTCAGGTGAAATCTTTCGCCAGGGCCACGTACTTGTTGGGAGACGCTAATTTCTGGCAATCTTTACGTTCTCACTGTAAGCTCAGAACTGAAAAGAGCGACATGACGCGATCGACAGGCTTACGAGGCACAGTACCCGACGCACCTGTGCAAAGCTTCATCAGATTTTCACTGTAATTTCCATTTCACGACCGATCGTTCCTTAGAATCCGAATAACCCTCATAGTAGCATGAGTTCGGAGTGACGGAGAATAGTGAGCAAACCAGGCTAAAGGGAGCAAGTCCAGCACTGGTGTACTTGTGCCAAAATCCATAAACAGAAGTACCTTACCCAAAAAGAAGGTAGGGCGGGTGGTTACCAGTGAAAATAAACGTGACCATAACGCTCACATTAGCAGGCGGTCACACGCAAACCCAGATAGTCAATCGGGCGCAACAGTGTAGAGCCCAAGACTCCACACCAACACGGCCCTGTACAAGTAGCTGCCCACTTGGACGAGTAGCAGCCGATCAGGTCCTGTAATGGTACGCTAACCACTCGTCACACGTTCCTCTCTCTCACTGCCTCACTGACCGTCAACAAACTGCCTCCAACTCCCTCCGACCAGAGAGCCAATTACAAACAGGCCGAAGCGCCACCCGTTGGCGTGACGGGAAAACTGATTGCACCAGTAAGCTAAGATACACTATGTGATCAAAAGTATCAGCAAACCTGGCTGAAAATAACTTACAAATTCGTGGTGCCCTCCATTGGCGATGCTGAAACTCAATATGGTGTTGGCCCACCCTTAACCATGATGACAGCTTCCACTCTCGCAGGCATACGTTCCATCAGGTGCTGGAAGGCTTCTTGGGAACGGCAGCCCACTTTTCAAGGAGTGCTGCACTGAGGAGAGGTATCGATGTCGGTCGGTGAGACCTGTCATGAAGTCGGCGTTCCGAAACATCCCAGAGATGTTCTGTAGGATTCAGGTCAGGACTCTGTGCAGGCCAGTCCATTACAGGGATCTTATCGTCGTGTAACCACTCCGCCACAGGCCGTGTGTAATGAACAGGTGCTCTATTGTGCTGAAAGATGCAATCGCCATCCCCGAACTGCCCTTCAACAGTGGAACGCAAGAAGGGCTTAAAACATCAGTGAAGACCTGTGCTGTGATGGTGCCTCGCAAAACAACAAGGAGTGCAACCCTCTCCATGAAAAACACGACCACACCATAACATCATCGCCTCCGAATTTTACTGTTGGCACTACACACGCTGGCAGATGACTTTCACTGGGCATTCACCATACCCACAACTTGCCATTGAATCGCCACATTATGTACCGTGATTCGTTTCCATTGTTCAATCGTCCAATGTTTACGCTCCTTACACCAAGCGAGCCGTCGTTTGGCATTTACCAGTGTGATTTGTGTTTCATAAGCAGCCGTTCGACCATGAAATCCAAGTTTTCTCGCCTCGCGTCTAACTGTCATAGTACTTGCAGTGAATTCTGATGCAGTTTGGAATTCCTGTGTGATGGTCTGGATAGATGTCTGCCTATTACACATTACGACGCTCTTCAACCGTCGGCGGTCTCTGTCAGACACAGAGGAGGTCGGCCTGTACACTTCTGTGGTGTATGTGTCCCTTCACGTTTTCACTTCACTATCACTTCGGAAACAGTGGACCTAGGGATGTTTACTAGTGTGGAAATCTCGCGTACAGGCGTATGACACAAGTGACACCTGACCACGTCCGAAGTGCATGAGTTGCGCGGAGCGCCCCGTTCTACTTCCGCACTATGTCTTATACTACTACGGCCGCTGATATGGAGTACCTGGCAGTAGGTGGCAGCACAATGCGCCTAAATGAAAAACCTTTTTTTTTTGGGGGGGGGGGGGGGTGTCCAGATACTTTTGAATCCATAGTGTACAACAGCTCAGAAAACGAGCCGACACGGCTCAATGACCAAACACAGCTCAGTACTTCCCCTTTTTAAATTTCACTTAATCTTCACAGTTTTCTGATGCTTCCCACTCGGTTCCGCTACATTCCTCCATTTCTTCAATATTTAATTGCTGTATAGTTATTGTCTAAGTGATCCACATATTTTGCTGTTTTATAACACTACCTCTTCCCTACAGTACGAGAAATTCAATATGTAATATTTCTTAACGTTAATCTTCAGTACTTTTGTCTTGTGTTAATTTTATTTTATTGTGATTGTTCACTTTATTTAAATTATTATACAGACAATGTTTTTTATAGTTATTTTGTTAAGGTTTTTCTCGTATATTCGCCTTATATTTAATTATTGTTAATTTTAAGATGTTTATTGCATTACCAATACAGCGTCAAAGACGGCGTTTACTCTGTGTTCCCATTTCACTCTTGGTGTGTTATACCTTTTCCTATGTTGTTCACAGATATTGTACCTTCTTTGACGACTATAATGAGTTAAAGTCTCATGATGCACTTTTAAGGCAAAAGATCAGTCAACAAAACAAATAAATGCTATAGAACACACCAAACATTCAACTTCTTATTTGTAATTATGAAGTTGTTCTGCCTGGAAGTAATGGGAAAATCAATTAACACCTGAGGTATAGTAACGCATTACCAGGTTTTCTGCAGGTAGGAGATAATGACTGATACGACAGAAGCGCAACGTAACTTAGCGAAAGTCCCATATTAGACCTCCTACCACTTCAGCCAGACGATTCCAGTATATGAAGCTTCGCTAGTATAGCTTAAATAACGTAGGATTGTATATAAATACAAACAAGAAATTAATCATATGTTAGAAATAGTTACACACTCACACACATATATATACATACATACGCACACAAAGCCACAGACGAACAGAAAGCTTAAGTCACTGACAATCAGTCGTCGGCAGTCGTAGTCTGCTACATTCATATAACACCACCTGTTTGACTGACTCTGCCATACAACTTCTGTTCCACAGTCCCCCGTTCGATCCCGGGTGTAAACAAGAATTTTAAATGCCATAATCCAGATTCTAAATTGAACAATTTTGGAACGTTTCTTGCAGAAGAGTGACACCGGTAGCAATGACCTCGATCTACGTCCCAAAACTGTCCGTAGATATCCAGCGCAATCTGAAGACATCTAGTACCACACTAAATGGCAACTAAAGTTCTTCAGTGTCTCAGCTTCTCTAAGCATACTCAGATAAAATGTCTGCAATTTTTTCAGAAGTTTAAGCTGTGTCATCATCTTTTAAAGAAGTCAACTGCTTAACTCTCATAATTAATAGAGCATGTTTTTGGTGACTCTGTTCATGGAGACCTAATTAAATTTTCATGACCACTCGACATAAAGTGCGTTAATTACACGTGCGTGGCCAATGGTTTGTCTGAAAACGACTTACTAACATACGTTCTCGTGAAGTACAATAGTAACATCGTTGTTCTACTTTTGGGGAATTCTCTTCCTCCCTAAAAATTCTATAAATAATTTGCCAGTTTTTACATTGACTCCAGATTCAAATGCTTTTCTTCAATCAGTATCATCTGTGGATGCACTTGCTTCCTTCATACTGTGGTAGGTTTAATGTATTAAATCTGAAACCACTTCGAGACGTCATTATTTTGATTATTTACTCTCTATTTTTCTAAATCATGTTATGAAATATACAGACTTCTTACGAATACCTAGATTTTCGCTCTGTCAATTACTGTGCAATTCACCCTCCTACCTGATGAAGTGTGCTGACTACCCAGAATTAATTTTCTCTATTTCTGTCAACATTTTCTTACTGTAGTCTCAAAGGAATATGTTTAATTCAGCAAGTATCATCATTTCGATACTGTCGTTTGCTTGAAATTATCTCCTCTTCTTTCACATATCTCTCTCTATCTGTCTCCCTCTCTCTCTCTCTCTCTCTCTCTCTCTCTTTACTGGGATTTTCTTTTCTTTTCCTTTCTTTACACAATTTACATCTATTACTGTTTGCATAATTACATTTGTCTTTCCTTCGTATGTAAAAATTCTGCATTTTCTAAAACGCTACACCTTTTATGTAAGATACTATACTTCCTTACACTTAAGCAAATTTTCGTAATCTCTGTTATAATTTACTTTTTGCTTAATCTGTTTCTTCCTAACTTTGTAATTGGTTTTACTCTACAACTTACTAGTTGATGCTCACTTGTAAAAACCTTAAGGACTGCCACATACCTTATGATTTCTACTTTGTTTGAAAAACAAGGTCATTTTTACTTTTAGTTCCATTCGATACTTATGAAGCCAGTTTTTTGATTTTCTTTCTTCAGGAGGGATGTGTTCAGTTCAAACACATTATTCTCCTCTGCAAATTCTAGTAATCAACGACATTTGTTGTTTGTGATATCATACCTGAAACTTGTCTCTAGGGGAACCTTCTTTAATTTTTCTTTTGCTTATATACGTATTAAAATGTGAAATTTGCTGCCATTCACCAGTTCCTGAAACCTTTCGTAGGTGTCTTCTGACTTACAATCAGAATTCAAGACTATTGGTGCCTAGACTAGCATGATTTTGCTGGAATATCGTTTTTCATTTTTAAAGTCTTGCGTCTCTGTCTGAGGATCTTTCAACATCTCTAATACACGTCTAAATTTTCTTGTTATTACACTACTTAATATTCTGTTGTCTACTGGCTCAAGCATCAAAATGATATGACTTTCTCTATAACACAGAAGATATGTTGACCAGAATCACTACTATTCGAGCAAGGAAACGTAGCATTTTCCGCGGAAAGGGAAGCGTATAAGTTATTCTGCATATTCCTCCGATCTCAACATCCCCCGCATTAACTGCCAGTTTATGCATCACATCAAGTAGTGTCACCATATCAGCGTATGTTATTGCGGTTTAATTTGCTTGTCGTCTTGCGTGAGCCATTTCCTCTGTTGATTCGACGTTCAATGCAACGGAAACAGCCATTCACTGTAGCATTGTCATTATTCTCATGCTACAAACAACACGATACATTCGTAGAAACAAAGAAGCATGAATACCTTTAGCGTTGGAGACTTTCTGAACAGCTGTGCGAGTCAACTTCTTCAAGGTCCAACACGTCACCCTACTGGAGATGTATATACAGGGTGTACGGCCAAACTTTCAGGAAACATTCCTTACACACATATAAAGAAAAGATGTTGTGTGAACATGTGTCCGGAAACGCTTAATTTCCATGTTAGAACTCATTTTAGTTTCGTCAGTATGTACTGTAATTCCTCGATTCACCGCCAGTTGGCCCAATTGAAGGAAGGTAATGTTGACTTCGGTGCTTGTGTTGACATGCGACTCATTGCTCTACAGTACTAGCATCAAGCACATCAGGACGTAGCATCAACAGGTTAGTGTTCATCACGAACGTGGTTTTGCAGTCAGTGCAATGTTTACAAATGCGGAGTTGGCAGATGCCCATTTGATGTATGGATTAGCGCGGGGCAATAGCCGTGGCGCGGTACGTTTGTATCGAGACAGATTTCCAGAACGAAGGTGTCCCGACAGGAAGACGTTCGAAGCAATTGATCGGCGTCTTAGGGAGCACGGAACATTCCAGCCTATGACTCGCGACTGGGGAGGACCTAGAACGACGAGGACACCTGCAATGGACGAGGCAATTCTTCTTGCAGTTGAAGATAACCCTAATGTCAGCGTCAGAGAAGTTGCTGCTGTACAAGGTAACGTTGACCACGTCACTGTATGGAGAGTGCTACGGGAGAACCAGTTGTTTCCGTACCATGTACAGCGTGTGCAGGCATTATCAGCAGCTGATTGGCCTCCACGGGTACACTTCTGCGAATGGTTCATCCAACAATGTGTCAATCCTCATTTCAGTGCAAATGTTCTCTTTACGGATGAGGCTTCATTCCAACATGATCAAATTGTAAATTTTCACAATCAACATGTGTGGGCTGACGAGAATCCGCACGCAATTGTGCAATCACGTCATCAACACAGATTTTCTGTGAACGTTTGGGCAGGCATTGTTGGTGAAGTCTTGATTGGGCCCCATATTCTTCCACCTACGCTCAATGGAGCACGTTATCATGAATTCATACGGGATACTCTACCTGTGCTGCTAGAACATGTGCCTTTACAAGTACGACACAACATGTGGTTCATGCACGATGGAGCTCCTGCACATTTCAGTCGAAGTGTTCGTACGCTTCTCAACAACAGATTCGGTGACCGATGGATTGGTAGAGGCGGACCAATTCCATGGCCTCCACGCTCTCCTGACCTCAACCCTCTTGACTTCCATTTATGGGGGCATTTGAAAGCTCTTGTCTACGCAACTCCGGTACCAAATGTAGAGACTCTTCTTGCTCGTATTGTGGACGGCTGTGATACAATACGCCATTCTCCAGGGCTGCATCAGCGCATCAGGGATTCCATGCGACGGAGGGTGGATGCATGTATCCTCGCTGACGGAGGACATTTTGAGCATTTCCTGTAACAAAGTGTTTGAAGTCACGCTGGTACGTTCTGTTGCTGTGTGCCTCCATTCCATGATTAATGTGATTTGAAGTGAAGTAATAAAATGAGTGCTAGCATGGAAAGTAAGCGTTTCCGGACACATCTCCACATAACATATTATCTTTCTTTGTGTGTGAGGAATGTTTCCTGAAAGTTTGGCCGTACCTTTTTGTAACACCCTGTGTAACCCACATTCAGCGAGTGTTACACATAGACCAGTTCCAACCTTCAAGAAAGTGGTACACGCTAACTAAACACGAAGGGTGAGTTGACACCTCTCAACCTTTGCTAGACTTCAATGTGAAGTGTATATCATTATATACATTTTATAGAAAATATGTCACATATGTTCATACTGAGATATTCAAGATTAGCGCGTAGAAAATTTATCAATCTTAATTCTTCGTCTCTAAATGACTTTTTCTTAGAGACTCATCAGTAAAACGTGTTCATGATTGGTCATGATATATTCTAAATTCTCCTATCAAGTTCTGACAAACAGTTTATTACGAGACAATTTTACATGTTCTTCAAGCGCTTATAAGTTGTGTTTTCTGCAAGAGGGAACTGCCTTCTTCGTTGGCGTCTGTGTTTGCTCCAATTTATTAGGTTGTAGTAATACGCTGCAGCAAATCATAAGAGGCAACTACGTTTGCAGAGGAGCTGTAACGTTTTTGTATCTTCCTAACAAACCAAACCCCATAAAGTCTGAAATCACTTTTCCTCTTGATCATTTTAGTACACGGATCATATAGGGTGTTTCAAAAATGACCGGTATATTTGAAACGGCAATAAAAACTAAACGAGCAGCGATAGAAATACACCGTTTGTTGCAATATGCTCGGGACAACAGTACATTTTCAGGCGGACAAACTTTCGAAATTACAGTAGTTACAATTTTCAACAACAGATGGCGCTGCAAGTGATGTGAAAGATATAGAAGACAACGCAGTCTGTGGGTGCGCCATTCTGTGTGTCGTCTTTCTGCTGTAAGCGTGTGCTGTTCACAACGTGCAAGTGTGCTGTAGACAACATGGTTTATTCCTTAGAACAGAGGATTTTTCTGGTGTTGGAATTCCACCGCCTAGAACACAGTGTTGTTGCAACAAGACCAAGTTTTCAACGGAGGTTTAATGTAACCAAAGGACCGAAAAGCGATACAATAAAGGATCTGTTTGAAAACTTTCAACGGACTGGGAGGGTGACGGATGAACGTGCTGGAAAGGTAGGGCGACCGCGTACAGCAACCACAGAGGGCAACGCGCAGCTACTGCAGCAGGTGATCCAACAGCCGCCTCGGGTTTCCGTTCGCCGTGTTGCAGCTGCGGTCCAAATGACGCCTACGTCCACGTATCGTCTCATGCGCCAGAGTTTACACCTCTATCCATACAAAATTCAAACGCGGCAACCCCTCAGCGCCGCTACCATTGCTGCACGAGAGACATTCGCTAACGATATAGTGCACAGGATTGATGACGGCGATATGCATGTGGGCAGCATTTGGTTTACTGACGAAGCTTATTTTTACCTGGACAGCTTCGTCAATAAACAGAACTGGCGCATATGGGGAACCGAAAAGCCCCATGTTGCAGTCCCATCGTCCCTGCATCCTCAAAAAGTACTGGTCTGGGCAGCCATTTCTTCCAAAGGAATCATTGGCCCATTTTTCAGATCCGTAACGATTACTGCATCACGCTATCTGGACATTCTTCGTGAATTTGTGGCGGTACAAACTGCCTTAGACGACACTGCGAACACCTCGTGGTTTATGCAAGATGGTGCCCGGCCACATCGCACGGCCGACGTCTTTAATTTCCTGAATGAATATTTCGATGATCGTGTGATTGCTTTGGGCTATCCGAAACATACAGGAGGCGGCGTGGATTGGCCTCCCTATTCGCCAGACATGAACCCCTGTGACTTCTTTCTGTGGGGACACTTGAAAGACCAGGTGTACCGCCAGAATTCAGAAACAATTGAACAGCTGAAGCAGTACATCTCATCTGCATGTGAAGCCATTCCGCCAGACACGTTGTCAAAGGTTTCGGGTAATTTCATTCAGAGACTACGCCATATTATTGCTACGCATGGTGGATATGTGGAAAATATCGTACTATAGAGTTTCCCAGACCGCAGCGCCATCTGTTGTTGAAAATTGTAACTACTGTAATTTCGAAAGTTTGTCTGCCTGAAAATGTACTGTTGTCCCAAGCATATTGCAACAAACGGTGTATTTCTATCGCTGCTCGTTTAGTTTTTATTGCCATTTCAAATATACCAGTCATTTTTGAAACACCCTGTATATATTTCAGTCCTTAAAGTTTTGTTCATGAACTACTTCTTCATTGCTTAAACATTCTCTGAAGCGAGCACACTACTTTGTCAGTACTAACTTTTGATGCGACAGGCAATCAAATTCAAACTCCACACATTAGGCGAACAAACGAAAGTAACGAATCAGTTCACGGAGCACTTTGCAATCTCTGTCAATAATTGCTCCTGAATAGTTAGTCTTTACATGTTTCGTATCAGGAATGATATCTTTTATAGCCGACTCTTATACGATTTCGTAAGTTATGTGGAAGGAATTCCAGTGTCTTCGCTCGTACAGGATGTTCTCACAGAGTTTTGTTAGGGTATCACATCAACTTTCAAGAGCAGCTATAAGGAATTCTGAAAATCACATGGAACTGATATCTCGAATATGAGATTTTTTAAATATTACTCTCTTCAATCCACGCATAGTGCCGTAACAACAGCGCCTTTGTGTTTCCACGTATACAGTTCTAATGAATAATAAAGCCGTATTTTATTTATATATCTTATTTTTAATTCTTAATAAGCACATAAAAAATCAATATATCTAACTATAAACCCGGCCGGGGTGGCCGAGCGGTTCTAGGCGCTACAGTCTGGAACCGCGCGACCGCTACGTTGGCAGGTTCGAATCCTGCCTCGGGCATGGCTGTGTGTGATGTTCTAAGGTTACTTAGATTTAAGTAGTTGTAAGTTCTAGGGGACTGATGACCTCAGAAGTTAAGTTCCATAGTGCTCAGAGCCGTCTAACTATAAACTTTCTCAAGCCATTGCTTTATTTTTCTCATTATCCCCAGTTTAAGAATTGCAAGCTGAACCTAACTCACGTATTCGTAGCGAAATACGTATGGTACACCCCAGAGCGAATAACTTCTACTAGCTTTTGGTTGGCCATAAGATGCTGTTATGACGCATACAGGGGGTGGACTAAAATATGGAAAAACCGCCAAAAATATATGCTTGGACCTAAATGCAGATACTAATCAAGCGTACAGGTTGCGCTGTTTTATTTGACCACGAGTGGCACTTGCACATAATGTCCTCAGAACGACGTAAATGTCGATAGGGATGAAAACAGTGTTCTGTGTAGTGCTTGACGACAGAAAATCTGTGGCTTAAGGTAGCTGAAGTGTTTGCTGTTTCAACAGATAGTTATCGAAGATGTTTGCAGCGTACAGGGAAAGCATGAAAACATCATCCGATAAGCCATTGTTGTTGTTGTTGTTGTCTTCAGTCCTAAGACTGGTTTGATGCAGCTCTCCATGCTACTCTATCCTGTGCAAGCTTCTTCATCGCCCAGTACTTACTGCAACCTACATCCTTTTGAATCTGCTTTGTGTATTCATCTCTTGGTCTCCCTCTACGATTTTTACCCTCCACGCTGCCCTCCAATGCTAACTTTTTGATCCCTTGATGCCTCAGAACATGTCCTACTAACCGGTCCCTTCTTCTTGTCAAGTTGTGCCACAAACTCCTGTTCTCCCCAATTCTGTTCAATACCTCCTCATTAGTTATGTGATCTACCCATCTAATCTTCAGCATTCTTCGGTAGCACGACATTTTGAAAGCTTCTATTCTCTTCTTGTCCAAACTATTTGTCGTCCATGTTTCACTTCCATACGTGGCTACACTCCATACAAATACTTTCAGAAACGACTTCCTGACACTTAAATCTATTCTCGATGTTCACAAATTTCTCTTCTTCAGAAACGCTTTCCTTGCCATTGCCAGTCTACATTTTATATCCTCTCTGCTTCGACCATCATCAGTTATTTTGCTCCCGAAATAGCAAAACACCTTTACTACTTTAAGTGTCTCATTTCCTAATCTAATTACCTCAGCATCACCCGACTTAATTAGACTACATTCCATTATCCTCGGTTTGCTTTTGTTGATGTTCATCTTATATCCTCCTTTCAAGACACTGTCCATTCCGTTCAACTGCTTTTCCAAGTCTTTTGCTGTCTCTGACAGAATTACAATGTCATCGGCGAACCTCAACGTTTTTATTTCTTCTCCATGGACTTTAATACCTATTCCGAATTTTTCTTTTGTTTCCTTTACTGCTTGCTCAATATCCTGTCTTACTCCCTTCCCAACCGCTGCTTCCCTTTCGTGCCCCTGGACTCTTATAACTGCCATCTGGTTTCTGTACAATAATGCGGACGAAAGTGTGTGTTGACTGTCCATGACGGACGGTCATTGAAGAGAATTGTGACGAAAAATAAGAGGAAGACAGCTGCAAAAGTCACTGCAGAACTGCATGTCGCACTCGGGAGCTCTGTCAGAACCGAAAAAACACGAAAGGAGCTCCATAAGCATGGAATTGAAGGGCGAGCTGCAATTCCAGAAATACTCATCAGAGATGCAAGTGCACATAACACGAAAACGTGGTGCTCTAGCCGTAAAAACCTGGACTGTATGGCAATGGAAGAGGGTCATTTGGATGGATGAGTATTGTTTCACATTGTCTCCAACTACTGGCCGCGTTTAGTGTCTGTGAGTGAACCAAGACGACAGAGCTGCAGTTCACACAGCTCGCATCGACCAGTACTACGTTTGTGAGCATGAGGTTCAACTGTCGCATCTCATCTGGCAACCCTAGTCAGCAGATATCAGTATTGTTATTGAGCCTTTGTGGTCCGCTTTGGAGAGAAGGTAGCGCGATCGCTATCCACCTCCAACATCTTTGCCTAAACTTGGCATTATTCTACGGAAAGAATGATACAAGATCCCCTTGAAAAACATACATTTCCCATTCCAGCGCGACTGAAAGCTGTTTTGAATGCCAGTGGTTTGTGTTTCCATATTTTTATCCAGGCCCTTTATATGTCACTTACTGTAGCTGAATGATTCACTTCTATTTCTCCTTTTTGAGAATTGAACGTAAATGAAATTTGTATTCGATGTATCGTGCTACTACTACTTGAACTTTTTCAGTGCTGGAGATCCTGCTTGCTCTGTGTACATTGCCAGCCCTGACATTGGCTGACCCCCAATGTCCTGCTCACGACGGAGCCACGCCCAAATACTTCGCTAACGAGTCGGACCCGAACGGCTTCTGGGAGTGCAGCAATGGCGTAGCCATTCACGAGAACTGTGCTCCAGGACTCGTCTGGAACAGCAACATCAACGCCTGTGACTGGCCTTAGGCGAACAATAGCAGCACCTGAAGTCTGCTTACATATACTGTATGTTGAATATGTTATCTAAGCTTTTGCAATATGTCTAGCGAAGATATTTCAAGACAGATCCTAATGTTTACAAACGCTGATTGTATGTAACCCAACAGTGAAGTTCATGGTAAATAAACAACAATTAAATGGTTTACCAAATGATTTAATTTAAATGCTTTTTGTAGCACTGTAATGCAGTGATGAGTGAAATGTGAGGCTTTTTTACCAATCAGAAAAGAAAATTCCGATAATTAAAAGTAATTTTAGAAGAAAACAAAAAGCGAAAATTTGCTGGAGAATGACTGGAATTAGCTCCAGCTTCGCTTATTCGAATTTTCAACACTGTAGTGTACTAAAGAATATGCAAGACATACATCCTCTTATCCTCACGAACACCGTGCAAGAGAATTCCAACAACAACAGCTTGACAATCTGATATTTATTTACTGTATAAGAAAACAAGCGAGAGATGTACACACTCTGCACCATCGACTGACATCTTTAAAAAACCAATCACTCACATACTGTTTGGTGATCGAAATTAAATGGTGACATGGCTTAATCATGTGATGTACCTTCATTCACAGTTATAAAGGACAAGCTCGTCTTGGCCTATTTCGCTTCGTTACCCTTCGAAAATCTCTCTCCACTTTTTGTGTGATCTGCTGATCGAGCAATAAGAGATATTCACCTTGTCACAAAAATGTTCACAGAAGCAAATAAAAATATATTTTTCGACACATCATCTACAAATACTAAAAAATATGCTACTTCGTCATCTTTTACATTTTACATCACTTTCCTCTTCGTCAATTTGGTTGATGATATTAAACACTAAAAATCACTCACTAATGAAATACCACTTTTGTAATGTCCCTAAAATATATTGTTTGAGTTTTCGGAAATTGCTAACGTAATGGCTCGAAATTAGTTGAGATTAAAAACTTCTAAGACACATTGCTTTCCTATTTCACTTCTTATAGCCATATTCGATTTTTCGCAATCTTTCCTTATTACCTTTTGCTTTATTATTTGTGGCTAATGTAGTCGAACTTGCCCATACTCACAAAACCTGAAACGTCTAGGAAACAGCACTGAGCAATTCCATCTCTATAACACCGGATACCATTCAGAAATATTGAAAATCATTCTAAAACATCTAACCCAAAATATACGAGAGTTTCAAGACAATTGCGAACCTTCGAAAACTCTGAAACATAACGAAGAGTGGAGCACATGCATTAAACTTCATGGTCGTTATATTTAAAAGCAATCTTGATATTTACAGTACATTTCCAAACAGAACAAAATCATTTCAAAAAGTTCTGCTTTGAATAACACGTTCCTGCTCTTTAACACCTGTGGGAGGAAAAGAGATATCTGGGACTTCAGCCACTCCTTACCCCATAACATTCACAACCCCAAAACCCTATCAAACTTCATAATGCACATTGGAATTCTAAGAAACATATAAACACAAACACTCACTGGTAATAGATAGTGGGTAGCCGGTCGTGTGGTGGAGGAAGATAAGTGATTTGTGGAGAATTACAGATATACATTTGTTAACTCAAATATTCCAGAAATGACTAAACACTAAGCATCCATCACTGTGTAAGAGATGTATCAGTAACTAATTAACCAACTGCTGAAGATAATGCAGCGTTTTATGAAAAGCGTCGCCCGTAGTGGCCGAGCGGTTCTAGGCGCTTCAGTCTGGAACCCCGCGACCGCTACGGTCGCAGGTTCGAATCCTGCCTCGGGCATGGATGTGCGTGATGTCCTTAGGTTAGTTAGGTTTAATTAGTTCTAAGTTCTAGGGGACTGATGATCTCAGATGTTAAGTCCCATAGTGCTCAGAGCCATTTGAACCATTTTTTATGAAAAGCCGTGTGTGCACTGAAGTGTTACGAAACCGTACTTTTCCACCTCCCCCTAGTGCCTCCAACGAGCTACTTACTTCTTCTGCACACGCGAGCATAAGCAGTTTCACATCTCACAGCATATACTGGGCAGGAATGTTGCGTTTCTGACTACTGAGGGACAAATCAGTGGGAACTTAATTTTGCTCCAATTCTCATAAGTCTCCGGCATCACTGTCATGGCGCTCATAAACAGAAACAAGTGACAATATTCCGACAAGTACAAAGGAATGTACTCCAGTTCTGCTATAGAATAACATTTATTTTACTTTCTTATAACCATCTCCAAAATATTTCAAAAATCTTGCAAGTTCACTTCCAATTGCCACTTACATTCATTCTACCAGCTTAGAGACGTTATTGATCTATAGAAAATATCATGTTTTCAGACGAATTCATTAGTTGAAACAAGGCATGGGTGATATCAGGGAAAAAGGAGAAGTATTCAAGACACTGAATCTTACAACAACAAAATGGACTACAAATTTCTTACTAGTGCATTGAACTACTGTCGTAATGAAAACCCTGACTGTCGAAACTCGATCTCATGTGGCCTTAGGGGCTTCCGTAACCTGCGGTTGTTTATTTTTTACATATCACACTTATAAGTGACTGTTTTTTGCCACTCTAGTACAAAACTTTTGAAAATATTTCCCCTTCTTGACACATCAAAATTTTCATTCTTCCACGTGTGTAGCCCACCATCTGTACTGTAGTGTGTATGATGTCCATACTAACACCAACCCTTTTCGTTGACTGTAGCTTAGGGACTCTCATAATGAATAACATCGGTGTTATCCTGCTGGAATGAAATTCACTATACCACTCGAAACTAGTAGCAGGTAGACTCAAAATAAGTTGGAACTCTACATAGGACGCTCCCTTCACCTACAAGTCGAAATAAATCTCTCTGCTCCATACGTGAGTTGGTGGAAATAAGAGTCAGTCTAAAACGGTAACTGAAACAATACCCTAAACTAGTATATGCATAGAAAATTTGGAGAAATGGTACCTACAGTGACGTTAAAAAATCAGACTACACATACCCACTACTGATACCGTATTTTACTGACTATAAGAAGCGATGGACTATAAGATGCACCTTAATTTTCGCACATTTTTAAAGAAGTCTTAATTTATAAAACCCAACTCGCCTTTAAAATCCCTGTAAACTGTCATTTGAACTTTCTTCTTCTTATTCTTATTCTTCTTCTTCCTCTTAATCATCATCGTCCTCTTCACACATAATATGGTCTTCACCGACATCGAGAGCGTTACTTACGCTGCACAGGTTGAAAGATTTAACAATCATCTTTTCTCTCACTCTAGATCACGACTGTTTTATCCACTGACAAACTTGTTTCATTGTAGCTCGTTTTAAAGCTCCCTTTGGAGTGAATTAATTTTGGGCTTCATCCATCATCCATGTGATCCATTCCTCTCTCATATACATTTTAAATAGTTTATTTATCGAGACATAAAGAGGTTGCAATCGTGAAGTAAGTATTCCGGAATAACAGCGACTCCTGTATTTCCCTGTCTCAATTTTTCTTTCACAGAATCTTTGAAATGTCTACTACACTGACCTAGGAGAAGAAGAGAACTCTTCTTCAATAAAGCGCCTTTCCTACTCTCTCACACTCCGTTAAACCGCAATTTCAGACCAGCCTCGTCCATCCAACACTTGTCACGTACGTGAACAAAAACACCTGGCGGTATTTCACAAGGTTTTGGAATTGTTTTGCCCTTGGTCATTGGATTAAGTTTAGTACCGTCAACACAACATGAAAGGGCAACAGTATAGTGCATGTTTCATGTCCATTTGTTTTTATAGTTACAGTTTTAGTATCTATCATGGCAACCGTTCTGTTACTCAGCACATCAAATGTGAGAGTTTTGTCCATATTCGTTATTTGGCTTAGTTCCATACTAGTTTTCTTTCGATGTTGAATAATAAAACGATGGAAAGATCATATTTTCACTTCATACTCTTGTGGAATCTTCTGAGCTATGTTGGTTTTGGTACGCATGCTAAGTCCATGACACTTCATAAACATGTAGCACCAACCAACTCTACCCTTAAAGTATGTTACAGGATGACAGTTGCTGAACTATAAGAAAAAAGCGTAAATTAGTTACAAAATACGGCGTGCACACACTTTGTTCAACATGTAAACGTCACTACAGATATTCGGATTTAGTTTATGACATGTTCAATATGCCCACCATCATTGGTGATGACGAGGCGCAGACGGATAGCGAAATTCTGGATGACCCGTTGAAGTTGATAATGGGGATGAAATCATCTGCCAAACCCTTCACGTACCGTTCGGTAGTCACTGAGCCATCAAGGAATATCGCACCGATTATTACAATGACCGGTTCAGCGTGAACAGACTTGTCGATAGCGGAATGCGGATTCTCAGTCCCCCAAATGCGCCAATTTTCTAATTGACGAACCCATCCAACTGAAAGTCGGCTTCGTCGCTGAATTAAACCACACAAGCACATACTAATTCCCATCATGCCCCGCTGCCAACCGTGTAGTTTGAACGTCCTATCACAAACCTTTCAGAAATTATGACGATTTTATTTCATACAGTTCAATAACTGTAGCGCTACCTTACGAACGTGAATTTGAATACATTTTTGTATTAATTCCAGTGCCATTTTGACGGCGTCCTTGAATCCATTTCAGTAGATCACCTTCTAGTTTTGGCCATTTTGTATTCAGTCCTCTATTCGTACATTTAGTCTTATTTTTTCAGTTCTTTACTAGCCCGCCAATCGCGAATGGTTTTTCCTGTTGATGGAGGACCGAAATGCTGCTCAGCTCTGCTCTATTTCCATGTTCTTCCGCGTATGCTATTACTTTCAATTTATAGCCCTCAACATATGAATACCTTTTATTTTTTCCATTACGAAACTCGCTACCAATAAAAATATTGTACTGATATCGATAACACAAATCACTTTCAAGTTCACTACCGCCGTAGACTGCAATGATGCGTCACAGGCTAGACACTTCTGGGTTTGTGATGGCAGGGCGGGAGGGATACACTGTTAGCAATCTTGTGAATCCCCGCAACTCACGTTCCCCTTTTTAAGACTGGAAATTTTATATTAATTTCTAAAAAACTTGCAAATTACCGGGTGCTCGCGCAGCAGAGGTTAAAAACTACTACTATATACGATGCTCGGGAAATTTACACACACAAAACTCATTTGCAAGATTGTAAATGATGACACATATTTCCATTCAGACGGAAAGGGTGGGAGAGTCACCTCCTCCTCCACATCCA
This sequence comes from Schistocerca cancellata, assembly GCF_023864275.1. NCBI lineage: Eukaryota > Metazoa > Arthropoda > Insecta > Orthoptera > Acrididae > Schistocerca > Schistocerca cancellata. The sequence goes on along the minus strand of NC_064628.1, from coordinate 452,207,586 downwards.
TCTCCTCCTCCTCCCTCTCTGTCTCGTCGAGGAGACTTTCAACGGCCCAGAGCTCCTCATCTTTGTATAACATCGAAATTAATATATATATAAATTTACTGAAGGACATGCATGACTCGAAATGCCTAGATGTATTTTTAACCACACGGAAAGCGTGCGAGATCATATTCAGTTATATTAAATACTGTAATTTGCTGGCCATCAAACAGCTCTACATCCATCTCGTTCTCCTCCTCCTTTGATAGCTGTAAGAGTTCTGCTGCGGATAGCAACGAAAAAATTTACTCCACCGCGCGTTATTTATTTGCAGTTCTATATCTGCTGGTTGAAGATGACTCTCCTGGGTCACATACCTCCGTTTACTCCACATTGTCAGCTGTGAGGATTGTATCACCTTCTTTAACCACACAAAAGTGTGGACAGGTTCCATCTCTCTATCGATTTGTGCTGGGAAAAGATGAAAGAATCACCACAGTCTTTGGAAATACATATATACGTGGATGAATAAACACAAATAATTCCTGAATCTTCCTGGCAGATTAAAACTGTGTGCCGGACCGAGTCTCGAACTCGGGACCTTTGCCGTTCGCGGGCAAGTGCTCTACCAACTGAGCTACCCAGGCACGACACACGCCCCGTCCTCATAGCGTTACCTCTGCCAGTACCTCGTCTCCTACCTTCCAAACATTACAGTAGCTCTCCTCATTCTACAAATGATTCCTGTTAAGTGAATAATTACAGAAAAAAAGAGACTTACTCCAAATCCTTCGGAGCCATTACGTGAACTGCTCGACAATAACATGGATCACTGATTCAGCCGTGGTGGCTATTGACGAGAGACAGAGTCATGGATCGCCCGTTGGTGGGGTTAGAGATTTTAGGTCGAATACATCCCCATTGGAAGAGCTGCCCTGAAATTACCTGACTAGCTGTGGATGAGTGTGTCTGCACTGCCGGAATACGTCCTGAACGGTTAACTTATTACACCACTGGGATCCGTTTGCGTATTTACACTCCTGGAAATGGAAAAAAGAACACATTGACACCGGTGTGTCAGACCCACCATACTTGCTCCGGACACTGCGAGAGGGCTGTACAAGCAATGATCACACGCACGGCACAGCGGACACACGAGGAACCGCGGTGTTGGCCGTCGAATGGCGCTAGCTGCGCAGCATTTGTGCACCGCCGCCGTCAGTGTCAGCCAGTTTGCCGTGGCATACGGAGCTCCATCGCAGTCTTTAACACTGGTAGCATGCCGCGACAGCGTGGACGTGAACCGTATGTGCAGTTGACGGACTTTGAGCGAGGGCGTATAGTGGGCATGCGGGAGGCCGGGTGGACGTACCGCCGAATTGCTCAACACGTGGGGCGTGAGGTCTCCACAGTACATCGATGTTGTCGCCAGTGGTCGGCGGAAGGTGCACGTGCCCGTCGACCTGGGACCGGACCGCAGCGACGCACGGATGCACGCCAAGACCGTAGGATCCTACGCAGTGCCGTAGGGGACCGCACCGCCACTTCCCAGCCAATTAGGGACACTGTTGCTCCTGGGGTATCGGCGAGGACCATTCGCAACCGTCTCCATGAAGCTGGGCTACGGTCCCGCACACCGTTAGGCCGTCTTCCGCTCACGCCCCAACATCGTGCAGCCCGCCTCCAGTGGTGTCGCGACAGGCGTGAATGGAGGGACGAATGGAGACGTGTCGTCTTCAGCGATGAGAGTCGCTTCTGTCTTGGTGCCAATGATGGTCGTATGCGTGTTTGGCGCCGTGCAGGTGAGCGCCACAATCAGGACTGCATACGACCGAGGCACACAGGGCCAACACCCGGCATCATGGTGTGGGGAGCGATCTCCTACACTGGCCGTACACCACTGGTGATCGTCGAGGGGACACTGAATAGTGCACGGTACATCCAAACCGTCATCGAACCCATCGTTCTACCATTCCTAGACCGGCAAGGGAACTTGCTGTTCCAACAGGACAATGCACGTCCGCATGTATCCCGTGCCACCCAACGTGCTCTAGAAGGTGTAAGTCAACTACCCTCGCCAGCAATATCTCCGGATCTGTCCCCCATTGAGCATGTTTGGGACTGGATGAAGCGTCGTCTCACGCGGTCTGCACGTCCAGCACGAACGCTGGTCCAACTGAGGCGCCAGGTGGAAATGGCATGGCAAGCCGTTCCACAGGACTACATCCAGCATCTCTACGATCGTCTCCATGGGAGAATAGCAGCCTGCATTGCTGCGAAAGGTGGATATACACTGTACTAGTGCCGACATTGTGCATGCTCTGTTGCCTGTGTCTATGTGCCTGTGGTTCTGTCAGTGTGATCATGTGATGTATCTGACCCCAGGAATGTGTCAATAAAGTTTCCCCTTCCTGGGACAATGAATTCACGGTGTTCTTATTTCAATTTCCAGGAGTGTAGATAACACAGACTCTGAATTCGCTAAAAAAATTTAAAAAGCACATTCAGATTACTAGCGCTCCATAACCATTTAATTAACTCCCTCAGAATGCTGGTAATTTGCAACACACGCACAAACACACCGATCATGATTCATGTAACTGACTCTCCGCAGGGTTGGTACGAAACTCAAGTGGATAATCATTCCTTTCCTTCATCACGGATAGACGAGTGATGGTGCACTGCATACTTCCAGCTCTCGCCATCACTGCTCTGCTTTCATCTGAGAAGTGGTCCCAGTCCCTGTGCTCTTAACCAGATCGCAAACGGTTCAGGAAATGTTATGTGATAGCGGAATCACCACAGTTCATTACAAGTATTATTTCTCGAGTACCCCAACGTAGACGAATGTAGGTTATTGCGTTAAACGATTTTCGTCAAAACTTGGCGAGTCAGTAATGCTGAAAACAATAAAACCATTCTTTGTCCAATGGCATTACCACAGCAAAAAAAAAAATGGTTCATATGGCTCTGAGCATTATGGGACTTAAGATCTGAGGTCATCAGTCCCCTAGAACTTATAACGACTTAAACCTAACTAACCTATGGACATCACACACATCCATGCCCGAAGCAGGATTCGAACCTACGACCGTGGCGGTCGCGCGGTTCCAGACTGTAGCGCCTAGAACCGCTCGGCCACACCGGCCGGCTTACCACCACATGCAGCGCAAAATGCTTCCAGTTGCCTCCGCTGCTATCACCTCTCTATTGATCTGATCTACAGCTGATAGTGATGAAAGGCCCAAAGACATTTCGAAGATGAAACGCCGAGTTTCACATGTACCGTGTAATAGAGAGAACCATCTAATGTTTTACTAAGCCTTGAATCGATCTGTTAAACATGCTTGCATAGTTAAATTGATAAGGTCTTTCTTTTTGCTAAGTAAAAGGAGCTGTATCGTTTCCCTACACAGCTTACTGTAAACAAATTACAAAGAAGTTACATGTCAATGCCGTTTCCATTTATGTCGACAGTGCGTGATTCCTAAAGGAACCTATCTGTTACGTTAGTTCACTTGTGGCTGAAACCAATACTTTACAGCTAAGAGCAGCACTGTAAACGAAAAAAACAATACATCGCTGCTGGATCTATTTCATAAATCTTTTATGGATATCAGTAACCTTAACCACCATGTTACGCTTACTACTGATGTATCCAAGTTATTTTCATTTAGGCTGAACATTCAATGTCACGTACCAAGTTCCTTTTTACTGTACCTATTGCCTTTCAGATTCGCACAAAACTCTCTCTGCTCAACAATATCAGTGCTGTGTTTCACTCAAGTCGTGTCTCCAGAATTTGTGTACCCTTTGTTTTATACCAAATACACGCAGTACTAGTTGGTGCTCTTCGTAGTTATGAGAACCAATCACTACACGTGAGGATCATGGTAAAAGTGATATGGTCTGACTTGCTGTGAACAGGTATTTGAGGCAGAGTTTACTAATACTCAGATCAAAATTCGTGGCGGAATGCAGCTGATGTCTATGTGTGTGCGTGTGTGTGTGTGTGTGTGTGTGTGTGTGTGTGTGTGTGTGTGTGTGTGTGCGTGTGCGTTTTTGTGAGTGATCCATACAAGAGGTTCTCAGTTGTGTTTGGTCATTGAGCTGTGTCGGCTCATTTCCCGAGCTGTTATACACTATGTGATCAAAAATCCGGACACCCCCTAAAATATATTTTTTTCATATTAGGTGCATTGTGCTGCCACCTACTGCCAGGTACTCCATATCAGTGACCTCAGTAGTCATTAGACATCGTGAGAGAGCAGAATGGGGCCCTCCGCGGAACTCATGGACTTCGAGCGTGGTCAGGTGTCATTTGTGTCATACGTCTAGTTCAAATGGCTCTGAGCACTATGACTTAACATCTGAGGTCATTAGTCCCCTAGAACTTAGAACTACTTAAACCTAACTAACATAAGGACATCACACACATCCATGCCCGAGGCAGGATTCGAACCTGCGACCTTAGCGGTCGCGCGGTTCCAGACTGTAGAGCCTAGAATCGCTCGGCCGCTCAGGCCGGCTATTGCTTTATAGATCACGGCATCCGCCCTCGCCACCACCACAGATGGACGAACCACCGCGGTGGTATCTGCTGCCCTGTGAGTAGGAGGAGAAGGAGGAGGAGGAGAGAGATGTAAAATTTTTAGGTGAAGTCATAAAAATACATTAAAATAAATAAGGTTTTATTTTTATAGAGAAAATGCTGTTTTTTGCGTCACCCTCTCTCTTACTTACCTGGCATCTTCTACGAGGCCAGTCCCTTACAGCAAACCGAGCGAGGTGACGCAGTGGTTAGACACTGGACTCGCATTCGGAAGGACGACGGTTCAATCCCGCGTCCGGCCATCCTGATTTAGGTTTTCCGTGATTTCCCTAAATCACTCCAGGCAAATGCCGGGATGGTTCCTCTGACAGGGAACGGCCGACTTCCTTCACCATCCTTCCCTAGTCCGATGAGACCGATGACCACGCTGTCTGGTCTCCTTCCCCAAACCAACCAACCAACCAATCCCTTACAGCAAAGTCGTCAAGAGCAGCGCATACCACTTCCTGCAGGCCATGTGGGTTCAGGGCGCTTTGTCGCTTTAGCAGTACATCTTGTGCTGCCTCTGGAGTCGTTAATTTTAACGTAGCAACACCCAGCACTGTGCGTAATTGCTGCACCAATGCTGCTGCTGTCGAAGACTGGAATGCCGAGACAGATTGTGTCGTACTTAGCTGTCAACTTCTCTCAATATACAAGTCTGTAGCAGAGCTTCCCCCATCCTATTTGAACGAGCCCCATCTCCGTACCTCACTATACATTCCCAGGTCGCACTATAACTTGAGATCATTGTGCCGGCCGGTGTTGCCGAGCGCTTCAGTCTGGAACCGCGCGACCGCTACGGTCGCAGGCTCGAATCCTGCGTCGGTCATGGATGTGTGTGATGTCCTTAGGTTAGTTAGGTTTAAGTAGTTCTAAATTCTAGGGGACTGATGACCTCAGATGTTAAGTCCCATAGCACTGAGAGCCATTTTGCGATCATTGTTATTTGCTATTTCGACATTAACAGGCATAGACCAGCTGGTCGTTAAATGACACGTACTGGTGAACAGTAACGTCAATACGACAGCTCGACACTGCTTACTCGCTGTATACCAATCCTGTGAGCCCACATCTGTCCGTGTTAAGTGAATGATCTGTGATGCAAACGTACCATTTGGATGCTGCTAGGATGGTATAGGTGGTCATACCCCATTCGATTGTGTGACGCAAAAAAACAAAGCTCTTTGGAAAGAGGACGTATTTCTTCTGGAAACTAGGCGTGAATTAGGGTTTGTATGCTGGCCGCTGTGGCCGAGCAGTTCTAGGCGCTTCAGTCCGGAACCGCGCTGCTGCTACGGTGGGAGGTTCGAATCCTGCCTCGGGCATGGATGTGTGCGATGTCCTTAGCTTAGTTAGGTTTGAGTAGTTCTAAGTCTAGGGGACTGATGACCTCAGATGTTAAGTCCCACAGTGCTTAGAGCCATTTTAGGGTATGTATGGATTTACATAGGCAAATTTTTACACCATGCCGCTTGCAGTGTATTTGTTTTAGATACG